>NC_040023.1:35208300-35471597 GCF_000972845.2 Larimichthys crocea
ACACACATCAGAGACACACCAGAGACACACACACATCAGAGACACATCAGAGACACACACACACACCAGAGACACAGTTGAGACACGTCCAACAAGGAGAGGTCGACGTACGGTACGACCAGAGAGACGTGATGACAATAGAAACACAGAAATATTCAGTCAGATTAAAGATCTGACCTGTTCACGTGGAACATAATAAAGAAGGTTTCATTCACATTTGTTACCTTTGATGTTTCTGTTGGAAACTTTCCATGGGAATTAACGGGAATTTATGGAAATAAACAAGAATAAACTGAGAAACCACATATTGATATTATTATTGATTTCATTGACCAGTTACCATGACACTAGCTTACCCCCCAATTAATAAATTACCCATTTGGTAAAATTCCCAAGATTTGGAATTGTTCCAAAATTACCCAGCTTAACTTTGCCATTTAGAATATTGCTGGAAATTTACCACACCTTTGCAACCCTAAAAGGAAACATCCTAATTTTTATTTATTTATTTTAACCTGCCTGCTGATCAGCTGTTTCCGCTCCGACTGTCTCCTCATGGCTCTGTAATAAGTCCATGATGTTTCCTTGCAGATCAGATTTAACGATCGTCACGTTAACACATGAAACAGACACAGACGTCACGCTCGCTTCATGTTTTCTGCCTCGTTTTTCACCGTGTTGTCAGACTCTTGTTGCGCCTTCTTCTGGTTTTCCATCTGGAGAATTGGCGCCACCTACTGCTCATCTCCTGAACCAACTCCTAATATTCACACAGCAGTAGTTACCTGTTCATGTTTTCTGTTTTGCAATACATAAACATGAACTAAAATGATGATTGCAGGAATTTTATCACCAAATATTTGAATTTTTTAACTTCTTAAATCTGAACATTTGCTCCTCACTTTTTCTTTTGTCAACATAATCTGAATATCTGTGTTAATATATGTGTTTCGGCCTCTTGTTTCCTGTGAAACAGTCATTTTGTCTGTTTATCTTTAACTAGTTTAATTGATCAGAACTATAATCACTAGTTGCGGCCTTACAGTGAATATGCAAATATCAGGAGTGGTGATCACGTGTCTTTAATAGTGTAAACAGACGTTTGATGAAGAAAGTGAAGTGATGTCACACACCTGACCGAGTGTGACTTTAACAACCTTATAAATAAAAATGTTGTTATGTCATAACAGTTTGGTGATGCTATGTGTGGTGTACGCAGAATATTACAAACACGCCTTCAAAACGAGTCATGATTTTATTTCCAGCTTCATGCATGAAAAACACAAACCCACCGTCTTAGAGTCGAGTGTCCTCTGACGGTGAGACGTTCTAATCTGACCTGTGCTCGTCAACTTTTATTGGAATAATTCACAGTTTTCTGTCAGACGTCACACCAACACACTCAGAGCACCTCGGCCAATCCAAAAATAATACAAAGTGTTTAAAAGTGACGAAAAGAAGTCATGAAAAATCAAACGGCAACAGTCAGCTCATGAGAAATATTAGAGATGCAAACACATTATTGAAAGTTGCTCCCACACCAGCAGTTATTGTTGCTTTAACATGTTTCCAAGCAAGCCACAAGGAAAAGTATTTTACATTTACACATTTTAAAGCCGACTACTCCCACGTAAGCTATGGAATAAAAACATCGTCCCTTTTTACAAAGTAACTTTCTACGCGACAGTCCTCACAGTAGTCAAATTTGCTTCCAAATCACTCGGATGAATGACGAAGAAGACTTGTACTGCCTCTAGTCGAGCTGAAAACAACTCAAAAACATCTGAAAGGTGAGAATACGTCGCCTGTATTGCACTGTACAACATCGAGAATCATATCAAACAAAAAGAGCTGAGAGAAGGAATGAAGAGAGGGTGTGAAGGAACCGCTCAGTGGTCTTGTAGTATTTTCATTGAAAGTGGTGTTCTCATTAATATCTGTTGATGAGGATTAAGGTAAAGTGCGTCATGTCTGAAACTACTGCTTCAAGTCATTTAATCGTTGGGGAGTGGCGGTGTAAACATGATGGGAACGCCTGCCGATAATATTAACTCATATCTGTTTATTTCGTTGGCACTAGGGTGAAGAGTGACGGTGCAAACCTCGAGGCATATCCTGCAAAGACTCAAAGACCGGCAGGTAAAGCTTGTACCTGCTCGTCTGACGAGAAACCAACCAACGTAACTCTTCTAAACATCACGTTTGACCTGCAAAGGGAAGAAAGTGGTTGGAAATCTAAAGAACGGATGAGCCACGTGACTTATTAAGAAAGGTTGTGTCCCTGTTTGTCAATGAGCAAACGTTTCCTACGTGGAAGTCGCAGCAGTAAGAGCGCAGTAAGCCTGCGCCACTTTTATTGCTCGTCCTATTGGAAAACCTGCCTGCGCCCGTGCAGGGAGGTGGTGTTACCCCCACAGTCCACGTACTGGTACATCTCCTGGGAGACCTGCTCCGCGTGGCCGAAGTACGACGTCGTCACCGTCACCCTGAAACACAAGCAGAGAGTCAACGGCTGCACAGTCAGACAAGGTAAGACGAGTCTAGACTGTTTGGTTATTATACTTCTTTATGCGGGTATAACTATTTGAGTGTGGAGGACAGAGAGCGTTACGTTGGTCTCTGTCACGTGACTTCAAACCCATCAGGAGCATTTTGCCCGCCAGACTTTGTTTACATGCTCAGATTTGGTAAGATTTCTTTGCGCTTTGTGCTTCTAAATATCTAAATATGTTTATTCCCTTTATTAAAGGGTGTTTTATTTTGAAAAATCGACCGGATTCCTGGTGAAATTTAGACTGCAGGATGTAAACACATTCAAAACAGTGTACGTCAATCATACTTACTGCATCATGACCACTATGTTGTGAACTTTGATGGTCGGCAAGGTGCAGTAGTCACTGTAAGCAAAGAATGATTAGTTACTTAAAATGTGTACACAGTACGTTTATTTATGACTTCTAGAAAGATACTTACAACATAGAACTCATCTCATCAGCGATGGTGGTGGGCACTGTGTAGTCGATCTGCAATAAACACAATTTATCAAGAGATATTTATGCTAATTACAACAAAAACTAATTAATATAGTTTTGTCCTGCCAGTGTCCAATAGTGAGCACGGCCTGATTCTCTCTTCAGTCATCAATAAATGATGCAGAAGCCTCTGTGTGTAGTTTTTGAACGTACCTGCCGTTCATCCAGCGGTATGATCACCGAGCTGTTGTTAAACTTGGCCTTGCCTATCACCGTCTTGGAGAACTGCACTTGGGCTGTGATGTTGGTCACAGAGACGGCGTAGTAGTTATTATTGGTGATGTTCAGAGTGCTCTGCATGGAGGAAGATTTAAAAGTGTCAATAATAAAAAGCCAAAAACAAGAATTAGTTTGAATTTGTGGCCACTTGGGGATAAACACACAACACTCATATTATCACGTTAAGTTGATGTGGCGCGCTTTGTTGGCTACTTCCACCTTGGACGAGCGCTTCACAGCCCCCTGTGAAATGACTCGTTATACTATCTGAGTTCGTCCTGATAACTTTGGAAAGCCTAGAAAGTTATTCTATCCCTGGAGCTGGAGCTCTTGCTCTATGGGCCACATACTGTGGAAGATCTGACTTATTTTACACCCTGAAATCGAACTTTTTGTGGCTGAGCAGCCTCCTTTAAGAACAAGCTGTATCCAGTTCTCTTCGTACATCCATGATTTAAGCAGCCAGTAGACATGGGGGTTCAAGTTTGAACTGTTTTGGTCTCTATTCAGCTGATAGTTACTAACTTTGTCTATCTGCTGCTTGGTGTTTCACCGGTAGCTTTTACAACATTTATTCTGCCTGCTGCAGTCGAAAACAAACACCATGATATGATAAAGCTCCGTAGACTAGATCTAAGAGACGTAATCTTGCTAAATATCATTGTTAACTTGGAAAAAGTGATTATCTTGTACATTTCCCTACAGGGTGTTATCACAGTTTGTTTTAACGGGAGCAGAGCTGCACAATCTTACTGTGATGTTGAGATAGACAATCCGTTTGTCCAGGTCGTAGGCGACGTAGGCGGACTTCACTCCCACATAGGAGACATCAATAGATCGTGGGAACAGAAAGAAAACAGCCAGTCCAGACAGCAGCAGGCAAAGTGCCACTGATATCGTGACATAGAGCTTTCTGCAGCAGAGAGAGAGAAAAGAGAAGTGAGACCCTGAAACCAGCTGATGAATTCAAAGTCTATCACGGCACTGTGTGTTCATTGAGTTTCATCATGCACACAGTCAAGTCTTTAAAAAGAACAGACTCACGTCCGGCTCGGCCTCAGCCTTTGGTCGCTGTATGGAATCAGAGCCACGAGCTGATTCTCTTGGCCTGTCGAGTAATTGAAAGAAAAGAGAAAAGCTGTGTTATTTTACCGTTGAGTTAAAGGAGTGTGTTGTAAGATTGACACGATGCAACACTACGGCGGAAGTATGGTCACCACTGGCTGACACATTGTGGTTGGGTCAGGATGATTGGTTTTGGTGGGTTATTCTTAACCCGGTCAAAACAAACAAGCCATGAAGTCATGGAGTATAAGGCGTGTACAGTACATAGATATGTAGAGATGGAGTGAATTCCCCCGTCGTGGAATCTAATCTAATCTAGTTAATATTTGAAAAGTCCTCGGGTAAGGGATGAAGAGATTACTGGGCCTTGCTTTGTTAATAAACTCTTTGTAGTTTAGCCACTGTTATCCAAGCTGCAACCTTCAAACTGCAGTTCCTCTAACATCCACCTGAGGCTGGCTCCAGAAGTGAGTCAGTCTCCATAAGTCATCATGTTCAAATGTCCAACTTCACAGCAGAAATAAACATGTTTACAGCCTGGTACAAAAAACAGTTTTGGTCTCTTTAGCAAATTTCCCCGTTCATGACAACTGTACTGAGGGTGAGTTTATATACAACAACCTTAATATAATCTGAACAGGTGACTGTGCAGGATTCAGAGCGTGGACGCTTTGATTGACAGGTGTGTGTTGTTGCAGATGGCTTGTTTGAGCAACAAGGCTTCATTTGGCACACCTTAGATCACGTCTGCCAATTTTCAGATTAGCCAGAAGGCGGAAGAGTCAGGACAGTCAACATATTTTGAGCTTTGGAAACCTGTGGCTGTCATTGCTCTTAACTCTTCGTGGTTTCCCTTTTTTGCAACAATAACATCGGGGTAGAGACTCGTACACATCAAACCTCGAGTTATCTCTTAATAAATAATACGTGAGGATGTTTCCTTGCTGTGAATATTTAATGTTATTGAAAACTACGTTACGGTGCAGTGCTCTGCATACAGACAGTAAAGGTTATTCAATAATCAGTATCTATACATCTGGAAAGATTTACCTCGTGGGATTCTGCCCGTGCCCTGACACGTAGGACACGTGACGCTGTCCCGCCCGGTGAACTCCACGTACGGGAACTGAGACACATCCCCGTTCTTCCCGTCCTCCTCCGTTTGACCGTCTCTGTACTCGCCGTTTGCCGTTAGCGCGTCTTGACTCTCGTCTTTGTGCTTGGCCAAGTGTGACTGGGACTTGCCCATGGCTGCAGCTGCTGTCTGTACACAACACAACAGATAGCATGAGATGGAAAGAGAGAGAGGAACTGCTGCCTGAGTACACGTGGGTGCAGCGGGATGCGCTGACTAAACCACATGCCACTGGACCGATTCCAGCAAACATTTCCCGGGAGAGCGACGCTTCAACTGGTGCACTGTCCGCCGTGAACGAGCTCTCACAAATATGTGATGTCTCTCCAAACTATCACCAATAATTAATTTAGATCACTCTCATATAGAAGTTTACATGTTGGTCCTCATAATAATGTTCTCTAGGGGATGCTGCCTCGTCAGTTAGGCGGCTTCTTGCTCATTAAGGCGTTAATGTAATAAGAAATTGATTGTCTCTTAATGGAGAATGAGTTATTATTGAATCCTGGAAACTGATAATCGAATCTCTGGCAGCACTCTTGTATTCATCTGAGGCGTAACGACATTATTATTTATTGTTGCAGGATGTTCGTCTGTGGTGCTTTTTTTTTACAATTAGTGTAACTTTATTATCTGTGGCAGACATCTCAGCAGTCAGCTGCTGTTTTGTGGTATTTAAATTAGAGCTCGGCCAATATATCAGGGAGAATATTTATCTCGAATATTTGTTTGCATAGTCATACGGGTGCAAAGTCCACATAGAAAGCATCGTCAGGCTCGAATTATTCAAGCAAACACTAAACTATCATACTACGGTACTTAGACGAAGATAAACAAACACTTTAACTGCACATAAAAACTGTTCTAGGTACTTGTACTTGAGTGTTTGGCTACTTTATACTACATTTCAGAGGAAGTATTTTTAGTGCAAGTAAAGTAAATAATATGAATGCTTCTTCCAACACTGACAGAACTGTATCATTAATATTTCTTAAACAGGTTATTGCTTTATGTCTAGGTTAGACAGGCATACTGATACTTGTGAGGTAGGTGTGTCCTAAAATGTATCATAGCTGATCACTGGTGTAAGAAGTACTCAGATACTTAAGTAAAAGGAGCAATACTACTTTAGCAGTGTAAAAGTACTCATAATGCTTAAAAGTGATGATGTATTTATGTGTAATTAACATTTTACTATTATTTTTATGATATAACAAATGTTTTGTACTTAACATCTGCAGTGTGACTAACAACTGTAGCTGTCAGATAAAAGTACTTTAAGTACTTTAGGTACAGTACTTGAGTATATTAAACAGATTAGATTAGATAAGTCATACTGATACTCGGGAAGTAGGTTTGTCCTACTGGTGGAAGAAGTACTCAGTTACTTATACTACTTTGATACAGCAGTACTACTTAGAAAATCTATCAGGAGTATCAAAAGTACTGCTTAAAAATGATGATTATACCTGATGTATTCGTGTGTAATTAACATTTTGACACATGATTAACTTTGCACATAATAACTATAGCTGTCAGATAAATGTACTTTAAGTGCAGTACTTGAGTAAATGTACTGTTGTTTTTCACATTATACCACATCTGTTCTCAGTAACTACTAACGTTACATTGTGTAACTTAAAGACAGACCGCAGCTTGTCTGCTTCGTGACACCGTGCAGGATGTGTGCACGACGGTCTGCACACACCTCGTACACGGCCCAGGCCACGCCATACTGCCGAGCCTCGGCAAAGAACACAACGTACCGGCCGGAGGAAAACGGTCCAAACGGTCCGAACGTTCCAAACGGCTCCGTTGTTACGGCAAAACGTCGACATTTAGTATTTAAACCGTCGTTTGAGCACAAACGGCTCAACCGTTGGTGATGTCGTTTAAATAACGAACGGTTACACCAACGGCCGCTGCATGGAACGCTGATGCCGTTAGAGCACGCGCAGGCTCCATGTGTGTTTTTAAATTTTAAATTTGACCGTTAGTTAACGTCTTACCTGTTTGTTTTTATTTGTATTATTCGGACTCGGTTTCCATCCGTCGGGACCGTCGCTGGTTTTTTATTGTTGTTGTGGGTCGCAGTGAGGAATGGAGCCGACGGAACCGCCCCCTCCGGGTCCTCATTGGAGGTTGTATAGCCCAACCAGATGGATGTTTATGACTGTGACACAGCACACCTCTGTGTTTACTTATTCGGCTGTTCATTAATAACACTGGAGAACTATTTGAAAAATGATTTTCATGCTGATTCCAAAATTGCAGTCAGTTTTTTCTCCATAGCTAACCCTCCAGATAAGAAACATTCCACTGATTAGTAGTGGTGTTCTGCATATTTTGGTTTCCGATACCAAGTAAATACGGGCCAGTATCGCCGATACCGATACTTTTCAATAAATAAGGTGGGTGCATCTTTGAATTGCTAAAACTCAATTTATTTTCATGACCTTAAGTGTTTTTTGTGATGTTTCCTTTTTTATTATTAAATAGTTAAAACCCAGGACAGAATTAGTTATATATTAGTATTACATATATATTAGTTATTATGGAGTATATACGTATATATATTAGTTATTATGGGGTTATATTATGATTAAATAAAAAATGCTTTATTATCATTTAAATAAAAAGTACTCGCAAACCAGTAAACAAATTAAAACAAACAAGTGCTGTTGAGAAACTATAATACAAAAATTTTATTAAAATTCTCAACAACAAAAACAACAACTGGTAAAAATATAAATAATATGTAAACAACTTAACACCCCCCAAAGCCTTTAGTTAGTCTGTGTTTTGGTTACAGGTTTTTGTTCAAAAACAGCATCAAATTAACATTTTTTGCTTTAATGCACTTTGCCCGTGACTAACTAACTAACTAACTAATTAACTAACTAACTAACTTACTAACTAACTAACTGCCCTTGTTTGTTTGCTTAAGTGAGTCTAAGTCAGTCTGCCTGCTCTGCGCTGACACAGGAGCGGCGGAGTCCGGTAACCTGGCTGTTTTCTCTTTGCCGAAACCGCAGCATTGCAAACAAGAGCGGAACTTAAAATAAAGAATCGATCTCACCAGGCTAGTATCGATCCGATACCGATACCGACGGTATAACCTGCTCTTTAAAAAGCTTTTATTTTATTTTTGTCTATCTATTTATACGTTTGTGTTTTGTTTTTGTGTTTGTCAGGGGTGCGGGCCTTATTAGTGACACAAACTCACATACAAAACACTATAAACACACTATGTTAGTCTATATTCACCTAACGCCATAATGTGTCCTACGACAATCATCCTGTTTTCAAGTAAAAGTACAAAATTACTTAACAAAAGTAAGTAAAATCTTAAGGTAAAATATTTGCATCTTAAATAGAAATACTGAAGTACCTCACAACTGTACTAAATACAGTACTTCTTCTTAAAAATACTATTAACATGTGACAGTTTCATAATGACAAACTTGTTGATGTGGATAAAAATATATAACACACTTGAAGTGTAATGTCACTGTAAAATCACAATGTGTTCCACATGCACACTATAACTGACTGAATCATTAGAGTTATAGTGACACACATTACAATAAAATGCAATTAGGTCACTGTAAGTGCACTTTCACGGCTGACAGCAGTGTGGTCATATGCCTATAGGAAAATCTGTCAGACAAAATAAAATAAAATAAAACCAACCTCATATGGTGTCCTGATGCTGTCATATATAAATATATTTTACTGTAGGGATATCACTAATACGACAGATAATGTATATTATCATTTTGATAACATCATAAACAACACAAAACCTCATGGAGAGCTGGCAGAGATATTCAGTACGCTGTTTAAATAGTACGGAGGCCAAAATTAGCTCCATCCTCAGGCTAATGGGAAACAAGGCGCTCGGAAACTTTAGTCCAACACGACGGGAACCACCAGACGATGTAGGACGGCTGCAGCTCTCGGAAAAATCTTGTCATCTGACAGAAGCATGTCAAAGAAGTTCCCAGTAAGAGCGAGTTTTGCCACAACCGCCACCATTGTCACTCTTAATCAGCTCGAACTGACCATATTATCCCGTTAAGCTACTAATGACGGAGGAACCTGCAACTCAGAAGACTGACCCAAACCCAAAGATTTAGTTTCATGGCCGATTTAGTTTAATGGAACATACATTTATTAATTTAGTTATAGTTAACATTACATTTTGTGTTTGAGGAACACTGAACATCTTGTTTACTTTAAATTAAAAACAAAACTGCCTAAAAGTTCTTCCTTAATTCAAATAGTTTCACAATTACATGGTAATGAAATTAACTCCAGTTACTGGATTTTAACGTCCATTTATAAAAACCTTTCAGCTCCTTCTAATCCAAAATATTCCTTCAAACGTCCTTCAAACTGCTCCAGTTGTTGTGTTTGGTACTTTCCCATCAGCCAGATGATGGCACTGTGCTGCCACGTGTGAATATATGACTCAGCAGCAGTGTGGCACTGAATCCTCTCGTCAACAACAACAACACTGTCATTAACGCCTGTGAGCAAACATCAAATTATAGTGATAATAGATTTACTTTAATCTCTTTTAATCTCTCTGATTTTCAGAGGAACCACTCTGAATAATGCATAACCTGGCAACGCTGAGGGAGAAGCTCACTTGGAAAAACAGCTAATAGAAGTAATAACCTGGAATGCTTTTGCACCAAACTGACGCGGGTCAACTTAATACGTGCAGACATTAATTAGTACCACATGGATTTGGTTTAACGGTTTATGGGACAATACAGATTTTCCACTTTCCTGAGCCGTCGTGCGCTGCTGTCTGCAGAAACCACCTGGTAGTCACATTAAAAAAAATGTGCTAAAAATAAACAGCTAATGCTGTTTGACACAGGTTGGCTTTAACAATGACCTACTTGGCACCGTGGACAAGTTTGTCAAGGCGCCAGCACTAAATGACAGAAATCAGCAGCGACAGTGGCTCCAAATATCCCCTTAAATACGGATTTGCTACTTTATAGCGAATATGTTTTTTAATGATGTGCATTCACGGTGTCTTTTGAAACCCTCTAGACTGTGAGTTTCACAATAAATAAATGGTTGTCCAGCCAGAAACAACATTAATTGTTGTTGGAGGACCAAGCTTGCATCTTCTGCTGCTGCTGATACAACAGTGTGGGATGAGAACACTTCCTCTCCTATCGTTATCTGGGTTGGAAATTACCACCAGCTATGTATCAGTAGGCGGCGGTTGGATTTCTCAACTCGCTCGGCACTTTTGGCAGGAACCAGCCATTGTTCAGAAAAAAAGGAGGCCATCGCTCGCTGCAGTTTGTTTTCTCCCATCTGAAACGTTGTGGAAAAGTTTTCTGGCTTTGGCAATGCTTTATTCCACGAGGGTGAGAGATTTTAGAGTTTGACTGTTCCATGATCATACTCCAACTTTCTCTGGTGTTCATTCAGTCAGTGAGCGACTCTTGGCTTCCAGGCGCCAATGTTCCTCACCTTTAAAATCCATGACGTCTAGCGTGTTGTGATTGTTTCTTGCAGTTAGTTTGCACCACATTCTGACTCCTAACAAGCCACACTGCAGTTTTGCCCGGAGAGCCAACTCAGGCGTCATGGTGAGCAGATTTGATACCACCACCTGCCGAACAAGCTGACTAAAAGAAGAAAATGTGCCGTCAACACGCTTGTTATAAACTTAATGCTTGCCCATGGGGAAAATAAGAGTGCGGGTGTAGTCTGTCCTCCTTAATCTCAGCATCCTCTCTCCTGTCAACGGCAACTCACAGTACCAATACAGTTGTGTAGTACACAGAGAGGACTAATTCATTTCGAATCACCGTGAGGCACATGAAAACACCCTCAGCACTAGTCTGAGCGGGCAGGTTAAAAAGTGGCAGCGTTGGTCCAGCCTGCTGTGTGAGGAAAGCTGCCTGTGTGTCCCCGATAAGGGGAGGACACGTCAGCCTACTTCAGGTGTCAGCACTTCAAAAACCAGAAGCAAAGCTTCAGAGGGAATGTGTAAAACTCCATATTGCAGAGGTGAAGTGGAGGATATTCCGAGTTTGTAGTATTTGATGTCCGGTGTCAACTTGTTCTTAACCTATAAAGAAGAAAAAAATGAATCCTCGGAGCGGTGACTCACTGGATTTCTGCTCATGAGAGAACGGCTTTCTTTATTCCTATAGCAGAAGCACACACTTTATAATTAACCGACAAGCCTCTTGTGGTATATTACAGCAATTTACAGGGAGGCAACTTGAGTTATTAGGCATGATCATGCACCCGACGGCATATAACGTCGAGCTCGTTTGATTTAATAGGAAATTACTGAGCATCACTTAGAAGTGTACACCTATCATGAGCTGTTGGAAGGCTGATAGATGAAGCACTGGCTGTGAAAATAAACAGAAACGACTGAGCTTTTATTATTAACAACCTCTAAGATGAATCGCGATCGACTCGTTCTTAATTCCTTCGTAATAAGCAGAGTTTGAATGATCTCCCGATCTCGTAAAAATAAAATGAATAGTTAAGAATCGCTGCTCGGATCAGCATAAATCTACATTCCTCTGGGTTCAAATATACAGCCAGTTGAATCATTCCGATAATTATCATAAAGTGGGACTACTTGACACAAAATCTTTCCGTTTTTTAAAATGGATTCTCAGTAGGAATGCAACGCACCCAATAGAGACCACATAAGCATGGAAAAATAGCATATTGAAGGGAATTTAACAGGGATTCATCATGGTCTGAGCCAGCAGAGCGAGGATTTATTTTGCACAAGACTCACCAGACACTTTTACACAAGAAGAAGAAGAGAAGAGGATTTAAAATGTCCACGCGACTGTACATGATGTTTGATTGTGCTAAATATGTAGAACAAATTGAATTTGCAAATGGGGCGAAAATGGGTTTGCCTTTGAGCGAATGAAAAGAGCAGAAATCGTGATAAGAAAGAGGAGTTTGAGAGCTTATTTTCCATTATGTATCACAATGGCATCAAATACAAGCACGCTGGCTGATGAAAGCGCCTCTTCTTCATGAGTACATTTAGATGTTTGTTGCCATAAATTTGCCGCTTTCGCTTTTGTTGTGTCGCGATTATGTATCATCAGACGGAAGATGGAAGAACTCAGACACGAAAAGTTCAGACAACAGCTTGAACAACAGCTTCAAAACAAGAGCGCTCACTCCTACTCCTTCTTTCCTCTGAATATTTTCTTTATCATGAGACATTAAAAAAACACACACACATTGTATAGCAGCTGCAGCAAAAAAGAGTCAGAGGGATGGGATCCAGCTGGGCTGCTGTCTGCTTCCAGGCATTTAACCAACACTCGTCACTACAAATGCTGTGACACTTTAGGAACCGGATAGACCCCAGCAGGGAACCTGTGAAATAATTCCAAGCAGATCTATCACGCTCGGGCAGTTTGCAGTATCCTTTAGTTGTTTCCTCGTGCAGCTAACCTCTGATTCATCTCTGGACAGCTCAGCCAACAGTGTCCACATCTGTCCAACACTGGCAAAGCTCACACATGCATACACTCTGCAAGATTTGTGGCAGGCACATTAGTAGTCACCACATTGTGACTAATACATAATAAGCAAGAGGCGGCTCACTTCTTTGACTGCCCACTTTCACTGTTTTAGATTTTTCAGAATCAAAAAACGGCATCACATAACGGTTGGGCGGCTGCCAAGGCGAGGCTCGTCGACACACGCACTGGTTTCTTTTAAATTTTGCCAGCGTTTTGTCTGGAGGCTGATGGTTATTTTACCCTGCTTATAAAGCATGTCATCTTTGAGCACCATGCAGCATTTCTGATTAACTCCTGCTGGAATCCAATCTGATGCTCTATTTTAAAAAAGGAGAACACTCAAAAAAAAAGAAAAAAGAAAAAGGAGAAGATATCAGAGGGATTTACAAAGAGGGTTAGACAATAGATAAGGAAGGAGAAGATGGATGAAATATTCCAGCATATTTTCATGTCTTAGTCAGGATATATGGCTGAAACAATGTAGCATAAGAAATTGATGGATGATGATACATAATGTAGACACTTATTTTATATAATAGATGAGCAGCTAGCCAAGATTTGATAGGATTTCTCCACCTTTTAGCTGGAAGCTGTCAGTGATGTAGATCACTGTCCTGTCCTGATACACACTCAGTGGTGTTCAGACTGGTGGTCGAATCAGGATCCCACACAGGTCGAGGTCATTTATCTAGAATACGTTGCATTAATCCTGATTTTCAAGTATCTGAAGGTACATTTACTGGAGTGACTGTCCAAACTTCAAACTCTCAGCTTAGTGAATTGTTTAATACTTATACTTACATATGGTTGTACAGTAAGAAACGTGTGCTCCTCGTCTCTTACGAACCTAGGGTGCGGTCAAATAGTCTGTTTTGCTTAGGTAGGTTTCCTAACTGAGTTAAATGAAGTATTTACGTAGATGATGAGAGCTGTTCGAATTCTCTAAATGTTACGTAAAGGAGCTTCAGTGCTTCCTTTCTGATATCCTTTAGCGTACGATACACCGGACCATCCTTTACCAAAGCAAAGGAGATAATGCCA
This sequence comes from Larimichthys crocea, assembly GCF_000972845.2. Lineage (NCBI taxonomy): Eukaryota > Metazoa > Chordata > Actinopteri > Sciaenidae > Larimichthys > Larimichthys crocea. The sequence goes on from NC_040023.1 coordinate 35,222,343, forward strand.
TCCCACAAATACTTTCCGCAGCACGGGGAGAAGTATCTCGAATGCTTGTTTTGTAGTCCATCTTCTGAATTTTGTAGTTTTACCACAGCAACGTCAGTAACATCCACCATCACATCATGACGTAGCCTACTGTAAGTCTTACTCTCATCTTATCCGAAGTCCTTATGAATTCTCCTCCATATCTTTCCTTGATCCCATGACTATTCGAACATACCCCTCGACTAATCTTGCATAATCTAATTACCTGGTGCCTGTTTATAATTCATGATACTCTTAAATAAAGAAAAGTGGCTCCTACGTTGGAAGAATGACAAGAGAAAGTCTTAACTCCAAACTGACTGTAATACTAAACTACACATTTTTATTTATGGATAAAAGTTTTAGCTGTGTCATAAAACACTGCTGCTCACTGAAATGATAACTATAGGACTAGAGGACATTGAGGTATCAATGTCTGGCACCCTAATGTTGGCAGCGTCGTGAGCCAGATGCCTTGGCAAACCTCGCCACCAACAAATTTAGCAGAATAGATGACAAAAAGTGTCTTCTGCTCTCAAACTATAGTAACTTCATGGGAGTATTCTCTCCTACTTTTTCAAAATAAAACCCTTGTTTCTTTTCCTTTTTAAACTTGATGAAACACCATACACATTTCATTTGGTCTTGATTTACCCACAGTAGTGGTAGATGCCGAATGGGATGTGACAGTTTGCAGTTACTCTAATCTCCTTAATCACCTTTTAATTCAAATCAAATTGCAGCTCGATCAGAGAACAAGAGGAGCCAGGACGTGGACAGAACATGCAGAGCTGGCTGGGTGGTTGTTGGTTATGAATGGCATAAACCTTGACCCAACGAGGTTCTTGGGACATGGGGGCTGTGTGACAGTGGCTGTGAAGGTCAAAGGAAGTTCCATTAGTCATTGAAAGGGAACTTATGGCGTGTTTCCACTTGGCTTTAAGTTTGTTTAATTGCGACTATGGGTCATGCTAATTTGCACTCGGCACAGGGGTGTCCTGTTAGCCTAGTAATGGAGTATACCACATGACCTACAACTCCGACCAAGGACCTTTCTCTCTTGCCTTGTATCCAAGACCAAGACAGGCTTTGGCTGCAACAGTCCCGTGACGATCTAGCTTTTTATTGTCCTTTTTTAAAAGTCCATTCTCGCTGCTCATTGGACTCACTGGCCCAAAAATCGGCTGACGCTGCACGGTTAATCCAAAAAACTGGCAAAGATGTGGAGTGTGGGTGGGCTGAATAAAGACCGGTTGCTCAAACAAAGCCACCTCTGACTGCACTCACCTGTCAATAAAGACATCCATGTTGTTAAATCTGCATAAATTTGACACTTAATGTAATATGACTAGGTGAGTTCTATAAAAGTTCACCCTCAGTACAGGTGTACTGAGTTGTACCAGGCTATAAACATGTTTATTTCTGCTGTGAAGTTGGACAGTTTAACATGGGGGCTTATGGACACTTCTGGAGCCAGCCTTAAGTGGACGACAAGAGGAACTTTAGCTTTGACTTCATTTCACTGCCATGGAGGTTGCCACTTGGTTTAAACCCTGGCCACTACAAGTACATATATAGTACAGAATTATCTGTATCTGTATCTGTATGTTAACCATATGAATTATCTGTATCCGTATCCATACTCGGAGTGGGCCTAACCCGGGAGTGGGTCCGATTGTCTTGAAATGGGCGGGGCTTTAACCGGTATGTTTTTTTTCAGTCAGCTACCCAATGAGGATTTTCATTCAATCCGAGCACAGATATTGACTCGTATTACTCGTATAATACTCATACTTGGCAAGAGTGCTTTATCCGTACCGGATACTCGTTTCAGCTGAGTGTCCGGCTCAAATAAATACTCAACAACAACAACTTAGCAAGCAGTGGATGCTTCCTAAACTCTGCCAAATAAGCTTATATTTTACAGAAATTATTTCTCGTTTGTCGTAAAGTAAACTCAAAACTTAAAGGTCCAATGTGTAAAATTTAGTGGCACCTAGTGGTAAAGCTGCAGATTGCAACCAAATGAATGCTCTCCCACACCTCACCCTGTACTTCCAAGCATGTAGTAAAAACTCTGGCTGCCAAATTGACATTAAAAGAAAAAGTCCATATCTAGGTCAGGGTTTGGTTTCTTATTTTCAGGTGATTAAACACTCATAGAAACATACTAATAAATACTGTATTCCATTTCTGCCAGTAAATACTCCTAAATCTAACACACTGCACCTTTAAGCTCCTGAATAAACTGTTGCAGTTAACCGCAGCATTGCAGCGTCTCCTGAATCTCTACAACACAGGTGGTCCGTGCGACATTAGCAAAGAAAAATATTGGAATTTACTTTTAATTTGTTTTAGATTTAGCAAATAAATAAGCTCTGGCAAACTGTTTTACTCCAGTCAGAAATGTTCTAATGTTACAGCTCAAAGATTAGCCTGACTAATTTAAACAAATTGTTGCGATAGAGGCGCCGCGCTGAATGTAAACACCGGCCACTCACTTGTGGTGCGTGCTCCATTAATCAAAAAAAAAAAAAGTAAGTGCATGAGTGGGTTGGGGGTAATTATTTATCAACATCCCTATCAACCCCCCACAGATGTATTCAGGTCACGCTGTGCTTCGGGAATGGATAAATTTCCTTTATACAATTTCGAAAATATGAAAATGTCCTAAATTGCGGCGAGGTTCTTCCACGAAAGATTAATTTAAGTGTCGTACATGCACAAACCATATAACCTTGTGGGTGAGCACGGGGGACTAAGGGCTGTCTCCACTCTGTTTTGTTGAAGTCTCAGCTAAGAAGCATGGCAACGGCACATTGAGGAGTTAATGAGCTTTACATACAAACACAGACACGCGTGCACACGGAAAACACACACACACACACATGCAGACTGCAGCTGAGCACACACACGAAAAGTATATACTCTCAATAAAAAAAAAGAAAACACCCGCCCACATGCACATTCTTGCCTGTCAGATCATATTAACATCAGGTCAGGCTGGATTTTTTTTGGAGCTGGTTGCTATGGCAGCAGCGAGAGGAAAAATGGCCGTCCATGGGTCGTTTCTACAGGCGTCTCCGACAACAGAGCTGCGGCGGTAAAGATTGGTGTAACTACGAGAGATTGCTCCCCTCCGCCGCGCTTAATGTAATGTGAGAGTGTGACTCAGAAATGCACGAGTAGCTGAAGTGCTCTTGATATATATGAAATGAGTGCGATTCGTCACCGTTAAAAAGGGGTCAGAACCTTTCAGGCCTCCACATCTATCCATTACAGAAGAGGAGAGTATTGTTATTACAGAATAAACTTTTAATATTTCCACCGCCGGCAGGTTTGATGTTGCATTGTCTCGGGTGTGAGGTTTCCTGTTCCTATAGTGACTGTCGATACAGTTGAGCGGGTGAAACAAGTGTGAGGTATGGATGATATACAAAATACAAGATAAAACCCTGGTTGATTTTCAAAATAAAATACTCCATGTTCATCGCAGATCGAGTCTCATTACAAGAACACGTCATAATGGGCGGGGCAGACCTGAAGTCAACAGGTCAGAGGTTTTCAGGCGTCTTTCCACCCCGTCGACACTATGGATGAGGAGAAGTTGATTCTGGAAAATCAACCTATCATTTATGACACCTCACATCCTTTTTATAAGGACACCAGACAAAAGATGCGGCTTGGAATGCCATTGCAGGAGTCAAAGAGACTACAGCCGGCAATATCGTGTGATTATGCGTGAATTCGCGAGATCTCGCAACGCTCGGTGTTTGGCGGAGACGCACCAGTGTGCATCACAAACGGGTTATGTGTGAGTTGGCGGACAGCGGAGTACCCTGTCATTCCGGAGCAGAGCTGTTCCGCATGCAGTGTATTTTCAGTGTGAGTTGGGCCAAATGAAGCCTGGTTGCTCAAACAATTCACCTTTAATCCTGCATAACTTTAAGCCTTAATATAATGTGAACAGGTGAGTTGTATATAAATTCACCCTCAGTACAGTTGTCATGAACGGGGAAATTAGCTACAGAGACCAAAACTGTTTTTTGTACCAGGCTGTAAACATGTTTATTTCTGCTGTGAAGTTGGACATTTGAACATGGGGACTTATGGAGACTGACTCACTTCTGGAGCCAGCCTCAAGTGGACGTTTGAGGAACTGCAGTTTATTTGGCACTTCCTTTTTTTCCGGAGGTTGGTGCTAGGGTTAACTCGAGTACAGGTACAAATACAGATAATTTAGTTGGTTGAACAGATGCAGTGATGATTTTGATGTTTTAAAAACATAATCCAATTTCTCCATCATTTCCACGCAGTAATGCATGTTAATGCTGATTGCCAGTGTTTAGGTGAAATAAGAGACAAAACACACAATAAAAGTTAAAAATGAATTTGATTGACAGCATTTCTCCCCTAATTTTCTACAGATATCTCAATAATATGTTATATGTTTGCCCATGATGATCACACAGTCAGAATCTGGCATTGTGACAGATAATGTTGTACTCACTCATCCGTAGTTGCTAATGTACTTTTGAAATAACAGTGACAATCAGGTAGTAATAATTCAGTCTTGCACACATGCAAATTTCTAAACCTTAATCAGTGTGTGTGTGTGTGTGTGTTAACTTTCTAATGTCACACAGTCCTGTAGCTGAAATATGCCCTCAGGAATCATCAGGTCTAATTCCATTAGTTTCATTGGGCAAATGTCAAATTCGTGACTGTCTATCTGGGTCAATTTTTGCCAATAATGTTATAGACAAAATCATGATGCCAGCTTTTTTTTTTTTGCTTGCCAAGACTTTGTGTCATCCCCTGGAAGCACGAGTTGTTTACAGCAAAGTGAACACGAGCTGAGTCAGAAATTTAAATCCATACAATCAGAAAACAATAAACACACTTCCCAGTTCGCAGGTAGCTGTGAGAGGTTGCAGTGCCGGTCTTTTAGTGTCTAGTTGGATATATGTAGTTCACAGAAGGTGTGATGCTGACTGCGCTGTAGAAGCTTTTCTCTGAGCTTCCAGGAAGGTGCTGTGTGTGCTGGCGTGACGTAAAAGCAGAGATTTGGCATGTGGATTGAGTCTTTTTTTTTCTGGCTTGGCAGAGTGGCCACTAAAAAAGAGCAGCCCTGTCTGACCTCGTTTTTGCTGGGGTTTTTTTTTGGTTTTTTTGGTTTGCTTCTGATTATGACGCTGACCCATATTCGCTGTGACTGTTCACAGACGGTTTTTGTTTGTTTACATAATGAAGTTTTTATCGAAATATGTCCAGAAGGAACCAAATTAAGACCGCCTCCATGCACATGTAGCTGAGTGCAGGAAAGTAGATAAAACAGTTGTAATATTCTGCTAAAATATGCTGCTAATTCTGATTAATAATTGTATATTTTTAAGTGTTTGAGCTGCTAATCCTCAGGATTTAACAACATCACAAAACAAATTAGCAAAATTAACAATTAATTGATTCAGTGATGAATAAAATTGAAGATATGCAAAAAACTATGGAGGTTTTTGATAGTTTAACCTCATATTTCTAATAATGTTGTTTATATAAGCACTTCTTCCCCACCATTGCTCATGAAATCAGCTTTTAAGAGCAGAAAAGTTTGTTTGATATTCTAAGTCGTGTTCTTTCAGGATTGCTTGTTGGGCTGACTAAGTTGAATATCTATATCAAGCTTTTTGCAAATCACTGGACCAGTAACAGTTTGTCGGAGGTCAGGTGAGTGTTCTAAAGAATCCAATGGGCTTTGTGATTGTCTGAGCTCGATGGCAGTTTATTTTACACCCGCATGAAGCTGTTTTGGAGTGTCAGAAAATCTTAAAATGTAATCACATTAATTGCTGGAAATGTTGTGCAAACATTTCATTCATTTTAAAGAAAAAGAGAAAAAGCACAGATTCATAGTTTTTGCAGGTTAAACAATAGAAATGTGGAATCATCAATGCCAAGATGCGAACTTGGAAGGTTTTCCATTGATGCAGTGACAGAACATTATCGGGAATTTGCAGCCTCCACAAAATTATAGTCAGCTAACTGGAAAACAGTGGGATGGAATGGTCTCCATTGGGTTGGGAGCAAACTTTTGCCCGAAGCGAAGGAGTTAAGTATCTCAGACTTGGAACACGGAGCACGAGATGGACTGGCGGGTTGGTGCATCAGTGTTTGCAGTATTGCAGATCTTATACCGGAGCGTTGTGGGGCTCTCGATATTTCAGTTTATCTGCAGTCCAACCCTCACCGATGGTCTTGAGCTGCTCCTTCGTGTCGAAAGGTACCAGCTGAGGTGGATGCCTCCTACGCTTCCTTTGGAGGTGTTCCAGGCATGTCCAACTTGGGACCATATAGCTGATTCCTGGACTTCTACAATGACTGAGGATGTATTTTCTATATTTCTATTACTGCTACTTTCATTGAGATGCATCAGGAATCGTTGTGCATTGGAATTGTCGAGGTGAATTAAATCAAATCATTTAAATCATCAATTAAACAACATCGGGGATGTCATAGAGCTCATCTCTCAAATTATCTCTGTCATACACTGCCGACCTCCTTCTCCTCATGGTGCATGTCGACTTAATGTTTGACCATGCTGCATACAGATGTAAACAAACACACGCCTCGCATATACAGGCAGTAATATTGTGGTTTACTCTGCACAAGTTCTCGTGTTTTAGACATCTAGATTGTATTTAATTATTGTGTCGACAGCATTTAAGCGCAGCAGGCCCTGACTACATTTTGAAATGCATTCACTAAAATGCTGCTGAAACTGATTATGTGTGACATATTTAGAGTTTTTATCTAAAGCCAGATGTTGTTCCACTTCCTAATGACTTCCTAATGTTTACTCTGAACTCTCCGCATGCCTACGTACAAGTCATGCGATGAGAGCTGAAGTTAAACAACAAAGGGGTTCAATCAAACACGAGTAGAAACGTCTGTCCGCAGCCTCTGAAACAGATTATTACTGTCCCATTGACTTTGATGCAGGTTATTTGTCGTGTCCCACACAGCAAGCGAAGGGTTGTCGTTGTTGTGATGTTCTGGTGGAATTCATATCAGTGAAGATGTATACCAATTAGACTGGGGTGCAGGTATATTTGAGAAAATTCATATAGAAAATGATATGAATACAGTTTTAGCCTGTCTTGTCTTATGTTTATATTAGTCCATACAAACGAATAAAGAGTTTAAAGTAAATATCTTCTATCTAGAGAGGCTTCAATACACATTTTAACATATTAATCAAGGAGTTCATCAATTGATTAAACTGCTGTGTCCCATAGTGGAGGTTGAAAGTCAAGTCTGAGCTGAATACTGTAATTAATCAGCGGTGAATCAACAAAATAAAGCAGCCTTTAGAAAACACACTGTGATGCTAATGGATGGTGTTCCAGCCTGTCATCAGCCTAATTGGCTTTGGCTGGTGACCACTTGATGAGGTCGACTGGGAGTGGTCAGTTGGATACAGTGAACCCTTCATCTTATGGATTTCTTGCCTCTAAAGGTTTGTCTCCACGTCCCTGTTTTCCTGCTGGCCTCTACTTTATGCTACCATTTTAAAAAAATACACACTTTGTGCTAATCTTCTCAGTATGCAAGGGATTTATTTCCAACTTTCTACTTAAATTCTATTATTTGTGCCAAAACTAAAGCTTGGAACTTTGCTGCCAAGGATTTATTATTTTAATTGTTCATCTTCTTAGTTGTATCCGGAGCTTTTTGCACATTTTTACAACCATAAGTAGCTCCTTTCATTTACACTCCGGGCTCTATTTTGAGCCTGTAGTGTCTATTAACATCTCATTTAGAAGTCAAGTGACTTCATACAAGTATACTCCACTGTGCTTAGAAATACTACAGTGTATACTATGTAGTAGGGTCTATCACACTTGGGAAACATGTATATGTTAATCTGTAAAACATGTGAGTGAAGAATGAAAGTTGAGGTGATCTTTCGTTGTCGTTGACCTTAGCTGCTCTCAGCACATTTTCTAAATGTGTTCCTGAACATCTTCCCAATATTAAAGAGGAACCACGTTGATTTAACACATGAAGGTCACTTCAGTCGACAGTGAGAGTGCTACACAGCCTGTGAAAGCTGTTTTAACGTCCTCTCAGACTACAGAGAGAGCTTTAAGTCTGGGAAAATAGTTCCTGATCACATAATCAACGTTATCTCAGTCTGACCTTGGAGACCACTGAATATGTCTGGCATACTATACAATATATTATATCATCAGTGGTGGGCATTGAGGGCAGTTAACAGGCAAGTAAGTAGGGATGGGCGTGAGTACTCGAGTACTTCTTTGGACACCAGTGTTTACCGAGTACTTCTTTTTAGACGCATGTGCACCTGCAGATAATGTTCACCGCTTTCGGTCACACATCACTCATTGAATGTTACAGGCCAAATGGTGACCATGTGGTGCTGTGATGATGGGTTGAGTCTGTAGACCAATCAGAGGCAGAGTAGCATTGGTCTTCATGGTGCGACGGATCTGAAAGGAATGCAACTAACAGTGGTGATGGTGAGGAGCTCAACCCCGCTGCAGACATCACCACGATATTGCGGATACCGATTGTTGTGGAGAAAGTGCTAAAGTCAAATGGTGAGGTCAGAAGGGAAGAAAGTGTTCAGGAGCCTCTGATGTCTTATGCTGTATTATTTATTGACGCTTGGCCGAGGAGAATTAGAGACACTCTCAAAGTTCATCAGAAGTGCCTGAGTCGGTCTCACATTCTGCCCAACTCATGCTGGTGGATCGACTTTAAACCCCAAGATAACACCACAAATACTACATGCCCAGAATTAGTCAAAGAGAATGTCTTTACCCATGGAGATGTTATTGTCAGCATATTCTAGTCTAGAGACACAGATGTCTGTTTACGCAGATTGGACCGTCAACAACAAGCTATCTATTATGTCTATGAAGGCAGCAATAGGTCTCTTTTCGACCCTGGCCACCACAGTGTTGAGATAGACTGGCACCTACTGTTCTCAACCAATGCCAAACAACTAATACTGCCAAGGACCGCAAGGCCCACACGTGACCTTGTGTAACCCAAGGATAGAAAATTCCATAACACCAATAATGCGGATGTACCTGTTGTTCAACATCACTGACAGTCCCAAGCATCATCTTCTCCATCCTCTACTTAAAAAACCTCTTTCACCACCTGGGACTGGCCTGGCCTGATCGTGGCCTTCTGACGTTAAAAAGAAGAAGGTTGAGTGAAGACGACGACGAGACTAATGGTCGAATAGAATTAGTGTTTAGACTTAGAGACGCTGTGGCGGTGGCAGCTGACTTCTCTAACTTTATGGAAGAGCACTTTGCATGGTTACAACATCCACTTAGCTTAGCAGCTCTCAGGATATACGAGTGTGTGTTTCACGTAGCTGCATTTGAAATGAAAGGTCACACATACACACAGGTCTCTTTGTTTCTCCATAAGCCGGATCAGAATTGCAAAGTGTACCTGAGGTGTTAAGGTCTCACGTAAACTGGCCACAGCTCTTCCATGACTTTGGAGTGAGTGCGTGGGAGAGCGAGGAGGAGGAGGAGGAGGAGGGATGAATAAACATTAGCTGGCACAGCATGCATACTGTACATATTGCAGTCAGACGGCGAGAGAATTGGTGTTCACATCATGTAGCTCGCTGTGCATGCATATTACAGTAGATGCTGATGGTTTCTGTATATCCATTTGAACTCTGGGTAAATATTTATCTTGCCATATGGCTTTCAGTCAGATGTTTAGAGATGTCTGCAGTTATGTTCCCTGTAGGTATGCCGGGATCTCTGATCCGTGTTGCTGGAGATTGCCGGGAAGACTTAGAAATACTCTGACCTCACGGTTGATCTCATAAAGCCATTACCTGCCGTGTGCTTCCCTAAAGATTCTTTAGGGTGGCTTACAGGTCACTTCCTTCGAGATTGGATTACTTTGATGAGGCTTAGAGAGAGAGAAAGAGAGCGAGAGAGAGTTCGGCATCCTGATGTTTGTTAATCAGATCTCTGCTTAAGTGAACTAAATATTAATGAAGTTGATGAGCTGAGATGTATTTATAAGTGCGGTCTGAAATGTTGCTAGACGAGTCAGGTAGAACGTACAAGCATTTTCAGACAGGGACAGATAGATGGGCCTTAACTACATTACAATTCTGAGAAAACAACATATCGAGTTGTTCCCTGGAGTCGTACCCATACTTGCTGGGGATTTAAAAGGGGCAGTGTGTGGGATTTAGTGGCATCTAGTGATGTAGTTGTGGATTGCAGCCCTCGCCTCTTCCTTCCTAGCGTGAAGAAAAAAACTACGGTCTCTCGAAATGCACAAAAACCTGCCCTATCCAGAGCCAGTGCTTAGTTTGACTGCTCTGGGCTACTGTAGAAACAAAGGTGGACTCTAACAGGCTCACTCTGGCTTACAAACCGAGCTAACAGCAGCTAACAGCAGCTACAGTTCTCAGCACTTTACTGGACCTTTAAGATGCAACTCTGTGCCCTGTAGATTAGAGCTACGACTAAAAGTCAGTCTGTAATTCACTCTTTTTTCGACACCTCTTAACTTCCTCAGGCATCGTCCTCTTCAGTCTGTTCTCCTCTGCCATTTTGTCCATAGAGGCTGCTGAGCCCAGTTACATTGCCCAGCTCTGGTTCTGGCATGACAGAGCTCCAAAATACCCCCCAGTGCTCTGATCTCACAGTCTGGGAAGCCCGGCTAACAAACTGAGCTAACATTAGCTGACAGCAGCTACAGTTGGCAGCAGTTTACTTCACTGTCCATCAGGAAACTCTGTAAATACCAGAGTTGAGGCGGAGGACCTCCATAAACGATGAGCCAGTGAAATAGTTGTAGTAACAGTGTTACATACTTCTCACGGGTGATCATAGCTGATTAATAATTTATTTATTCATCAATTAATAATTAAAAATCTGTTATTTTATGATAGAAAAGTTACATAATGTCTTTTTAATGTAAAATACTTCACTATAGAGCCGCCCTGAGTAACTTTTACCGCAGGCAATCACTACAGCGGCTTTGTCTGAGAGAGATGTATGGGGAACATTTCACACAATGCAGCATTTAATCAAACGAATCAAACCTCAAGCTTTCCTTCCTCCTCCTCCGGCTGCAGCGTTACATCCATTTGGTCAGCCAGCGGTGCGTGTAACTTGAATCTGTTTGGCTCTTTGAAGCATGCATACTGTAACTATAAATGAACTGTGATCTCGGTGTTCAAATGTGGGATGTTTGTCAAGAGTGTTTTTATGTTTAGAGCTGCACTGCTGATTGGACAGAAGGCCGTATAAATCGATCCATATTCCTGCTGCTTATCGGGGTCAGCATCATGTTGGCAGCAGAGCTCCAGGCAGCCTGAGAGACGTATTAGTGATGTTGCTGTCAAGCTCTCACTTCCAATAATCCTTGAATCAAGTCTCCGCTGTAGTCGACTTCTGAAATGAATCGTTGCTCGGTTGTTGTTGTTGTGTGGTTTGAATCTGAGCGCTAGACCGGTGGTGTAAAGTTTTGTCTACAAATTCAAGAAGAGGAGGATTTACTCCTCCCTCTCAGTGCCTCACCATTCTCATTCAAAGCTGGATGTTTTCTCCTTTTTTTTAAAATAAGCTTATTATGCTGGCAGCAGGCACATTTTCTAATCACAGTCAGCGAAGCTTCACATCTTATCTAGTGTCAGCATTCGCTGGCTTTGCTCTGCAATTCTGTTTATGCTTTTTAAAATGTAATATATACACTCAGTCTGCTCACCAAAACATACTGTACTGGAAACTGTTAGAGTTTCTTTAAATGGTCAGATGGTTGGATATATATTCTCCAGAGGAAAACAGAAACTCAAAGATCTGTTGAAACCGTCTGGTTGACTGATTGGGGAACAAAAAAAGATTAACCTAAAGGTGAAGCAGGATGAAATGAAAGTATGATTTATAGATATAAATAAACATGTTTAACTCTATAATGCTGACCTTTATTTCACTAAAATTAAACTTGAATCCTTTTTTATTAGTTCTGCAGTCATTGAAATTCAAATTGGAGGTTAGGAGGCTGTACACACCATAAAACGTCTGAGAACCGCTGTGTTATAAAAGTTTAACAACTAAAAAACTACAATATGTGTCTGTCTGTGTTTATGTTTGTTGGCACTAATTAGCTAGATCCTTACAAGCAAAATGGGCACAGCAAATTAAGATTTTAATGTATAATTCTTCTATGTGTCTCACATAAACATGGTTCCCGGTTCTTTCTGCGTACTTTCTCTCCGGGTACTCCGGGTTCCTCCACAGTCCAGAGACGTGCAGGTTAATTGGTGACGTACAGGTGTGAATGGTTGTTTGTCTCTGTGCGTCTGCCCTGTGATGAACCGGTGACTCGTTCACGGCGTACCTGCCTCTTACCCGACACCAGCTGCGATAAATGTTTCTGGGAAATGGATGGATGGATTTCTGTTGATTCTTTTCAGCATTTTCTCTCCCTCAATTTTAGCCGTAGCCCTCCTGACACCCCCGACTTTAAAAAAACACTGCTCTAAATAACTATCCACATTCTTCATTCACACATGCTGTGAGGAAAAAAAGCCTGAATTTTAATCTCTGCTCTTGAGTCTGAGGCTTCACCTTGTCTCCTTTTTAACAAGCTCTTTTTACCAACATGACAGACACGAAGCACCAAACAGAAATCTTTGAATGGGGGTCAACTCTACATCTCTGTCTTGTCTGGAACACACTAAACTAGATAGATTAGATTCAACTTGACTGTCATTGCACAAAGTACCTAGACAACAAAATGCAGTTCAGCATCTAACTAGAGTGTGCAGAGTATGTACATTAGGGGTGCAACAGTACAGGTAACCCACACTGCGGTCTGTACAGTACCTCGGTTTTTGGGCCATGGTTTCAGAGAACAATTTGTTTTCTCTCTTAATTCTTTCTTTAAAACTGTAACCATACCATCGCTGGTGATATGATAGGTGAATTTGGTGTTCCTGGTGTGGGATCAATAAAGTCTGTTACAGCAGCTCACAATGTACAAGCTACAAAAAGGTACGAAAGTTCTTCCTGCAGCGACCCGGTTTCCGAAAGCCGTCCAGAGTTACCAGCGAGTCCGGAGTGAGTTCATTCAACCAACGTCTCTGTGATGCTACCTGGTTAGCGCCACTAGTTCATGTTATTGAGTAAAGATCTTACGTTCTCCGTGGGAACAGACAACGTTTGTACAGTCTAAACCGTGACTATAAAACCAACTTCTTCACGCTCACCCTCGGAGTGGAAGTGAGATCGTCACATGTAATAATAATGAAGAGAACTAAATGAAATCTTCTGAACAGAAAGAATACGCAGCAGTAATCTACCACAAACCCATTAAACCTCGAGTAAACAAAGCAAAGACAGTTTTTATTGCATCTGTCATAAAATTCATTATTAATTTAAACTTGCCAAGAGAGAGACGAGCTCGTTCGGCTGTTAGTCATATTGCAGCAAGTTTCATGAAGGGGACGGCGTGTGTGTGTGTTATTATATTTCTTTATTGTCTTTGTATTGTTTCATTTCAGTGACTTATCACTGCGCAAAGTAAATCAGCTCCAACAAACTGAGTTAGGAAGAGTCGCGGGGAATCTGTGTGTGCAGATCCTGGAGCTCGGCTCTCCGGGGCTGAAGCGCGTTGATCTCATTGTGTCACAAGAGGTGTAGTCACACACCGGAGCGTGGTCACCAGCTCCATAAGGCGTGAGCGTAAGGGTGTGTTTTGACTTGTAGAATTCAAAGTGCCGTGCCGAGGCGTCGCGTCCTCTCCTCACCTCGTGAGTCATTCTCTGGAGAGCCAGTTTCAGGGGAGGCCCGGGCTCGTCGTCTGTTTGACTTCATGTCACTGTCCTTTGCTTCGTGAGTCACGCTGTCACTGCAAATCAACCCTGAACTGGAATACATGAAGATAAGAGCAAAAAAAGATAAGATTATTAATAATTAAAGTGTCTTTGTAGAGTTTCTGTTACGTTTCTGGAATTTATTTTAACAATAAAAGGAGGTGAGGTAACTGACAAAATAAATATGCATAGATAAATCCAGTAGCAGCATGAGATATAATAAAAATACAGTAGACATACATTAAAATTAGACCTATGAGATAAATCTGAATTTAAATTAAACCTGTGCAAAGATTTTTACAAACAGAAAAATACTTGAAAAGATAGATTTTTATAGAAATAAGAACTAGAAATGCAGATAAAAACTATAACCTGCAACCTGAATCATGACTTATGGTGCGAAAACTGTGTATTATCTTTTTATGTCCTCCGTGCCATGACTGACCGAAGAGTTCCTGCGTCTGTCTGTGGAGCAGGATATGGACAGCAGTCTGCCTGGTGAAGCTGTTGTGCAGAGGGTGGTGGACGTTGTCGCAGTATGGGTGTTATAATATAACCTACAGTGTACTCTCTTAAAACCAGGGTAATTAAATTGAGAAAGAAAAACCTCTAGTATCTAAACTATTATGCTTCTAACTACAATAAAATAATAAGTGTGTGCAAATCAGTCAAATTAACTAAATCTAGCCTCGTCCCTAGGCAACAAACAAACCTCAAAACAAACATAAGCATGAAAGAAAACAGTCTTATGTTTCACACGGTAACGCGTGGGCCTTGAGGTCCTCGGCAGTAGCAGTTGTTTGGCTTCGATTGAGAGCAGCAGATGCCAGCCTATCTCAGTGTCGTGGTGTCCGGGGTCAAGGGAACCTAATTTTGCCTTCTTAGACATAAAGGCTTGCCGTTGACGTTCCGTTAAGATAAACCGACAAGACTAGAATGTGCTGACGGTAACACAAACGTAGATAAAGACATTCCCTTTGACTATTTCTGGGCGTGTAGTATTTGTGGGGTTTAAAGTCTGACCACCAGCATCACTTCTGATGAACTTTGAGAGTGTCTCTAATTCTCGTTGGCCAAGCGTCAATAAATAATACAGCATAAGACATCAGAGGCTCTTGAACACTTTCTTCCCTCCTGACCTCACCATTGACCTTTGACCATTGACCATTGAGTTTAGCGATTTCTCCACAACAATACTCATTGAAAAAAAACACGGGTCAACACAAGAGTTAAAGTTCACGATAGATTTTCGAGCATGGGAATTGGAGGGATGAACCGGGTGCCGCTCCAATCATAGTCCTCCACAACTGGGACCAATCAGGGCCAAAAACACTTCACACAGTCATACCCAAGACGTGTTGGTCGTTGTAAAAGTTCCATAAAACAACAGCTAACTGCTGTTATTGTTATGATAACAATGCATCAAATGACTGTAGAGTCACTCACACTGATGAATGTGCAGAGAGTTGAATCACTTGACTCTGCAGCTCCCCTTGGCTTTTCATTTTCAACTCATTGTTTAGCTGATTCACTCTCGCCGCCTCACCGTCTCTTAAAAACACGACCCACTTAGCATCAAACAACAGACTGACACACTTTGCAACTGCGGCGTGAATTCTGGATGACGCTGAACTCAAATTGCTGGCTTTAATCTGTGTGGAGAAGCAGCTGAAGGAGTACGACTATGGGCTTAGTTAGAAGTAGAAAAAAAAAATCATTCAATGTACGAAAGATGTTGAATGTAATGAGGTTTAAATGGAGCTTCCGGCTTAAAGTATATGAAGTGTAAAGTTGGAAAAGCAGGAATGGGATGGAGGATGAAGATATAGTGTACGCTGGGAAGTTTGTTTGAGGAAGCAGCTGAAGGAGTGATGGTGAAGGAGATGGGAGTCAGAAAGAGTCTAATTAGTGTGATTGGGAGTGGAAAGTTTAATAAAACTCGATGTTTGAAAGTTGTGAAATATTTTAAGGTTTGTTGAAACGCTGACGAGGAGAAGCAGCTGAAGAAAGCTTCCAGCGCTCACACAGGTTTAGTGTTGGGTTGTTTAATCTACGATAATACATCAGGAGGGCTTGGTCGGTATGGATTTTGTCTTACCGTGGTAAATAAACATAATGCATCCCTGCGGTTTTATGGTTTACCACTAATGCATGGATGTGTTTCTGACCCAATCAGACGTCAGGTAAGTCAGGTCTTCAGTTCATGTGGTCATCGTCCCCAGATCATGTTTTCTACGTGAAATATGAATTTGTAAGTGACTCGCACCTCTAGCTGTTTAACAAATATAGTTATATACAGGAAATACTGCTTTTTAAAACATTCATATTGTCCTTTTTTTTGATTGATACATGGAGTTTTTCATTCGGCTGTTGACAGCTTGTTTGCTGAGTCCCCCCCCCCCCAAAAAATAAATTTATCTCCACCGTCTGACTGAACTCCTTGAGTAAGCTCCAGCTTTACTCAGCACAGTTCAGAGAACCTAAAAAACACATCATTTGAAATAATTCAGATATATGCATTCACCTGCATGTTTATGTCTCAGTCTTCATTTTGAATGAAAGAATAACTCGATGAGCCTCAGTTAACTGTAAGATATCTGTGACGTGTGGTGAATGATTTGTATGTTTGTAGTGTCTTCTGCACTTTTGTTGTGTGACAGTTGAGAAATAAATGACCTTACTGTACCTTCTTAATCTGGGAAGGTGGAACAACATTTGTGGGGAACTCTTAAGTCATTGTCAAAGTGTTCGTTATGAACACGAGGAGGAACATCTCAAGGGTCCATCTTAGCTGTAGCACCAGACAGACCACCAGGCACCCGGCATCCAAAAAAACACAATAAAAACATGAAGCGTACAATCCATCATACATTTTTACAGACGAATCAATGTAAACAGCAACAGTATCTCACAGCGAGACTTCTACTGCTTCTGTTCTGTGAAACAGACCTAGATGAGGTTGTTTGGTTGGAGCCATCTTATCCCTTAAATGTACATCTACTTAAAATAGTTAATATTTCAAAGCCTAATTTCAACAATTAAGCTTAAGCTTGTTAAACTACTAAAACTTCATTGCATCATCACAGTGCAAAGGTGATGTCCACTTGGCGTGCAGTCGTGGAACGAACAAACCGTTTTAAGTCTTAGTATTTGTCGTAGTTGATGTAGTCAAATCTTGGTAGAATCAAAGTCTTATTGTGATGAAAGACAATGATGTCCAAGAACAGAAGAGATGAGTGTTAGCAGCCAGTTATAGTTTGGGTTGTTGGTGCGAGAAGGAAGAATAGTTATTATCTGTGTTTACGTTGTGTGCTTGCTGTAGAATCCCATTAACACTGTTGAACTATCCAAAGTGTATTTTTATTATATTTGAAGCACTGCAGCTCTTCTTTGCTTTTTGTTTGTCTGATCTGAGTGTTTGGACTATTTGAGCAGTCAGGTGGAAAGTCTCCAACCTCTTTCTCTCTCTCGCCAAAAATAACCATCAAGAAGAGCTCCAATAAGACTCACATGCATCTCTTTGATACGTAAGAAGCTAAGAAATATTGATCTGTTGTCAGTAAACTTATTATGGCTCCAAAGATAATGGAGACGCAATGAAGAAAAAAGAAGATTATCTTTGTCTGGTATAAAATCTAGATTTTATAGGAAACCAAGATCTCATGGATAATAATGCAACTGAAAGTTTTTCCTTAAAATACTACAACCTGACCCTGATGAGGACAATATTCAAAATAAATGAATGATACAAATAACATGCATCTCCCAAAAACATTGAAATATTAACCTCTTCCACTCCATTGCATTTTTAAATTTGGGGTTCAGTATCTTGCCCAAGGACACTTCGACATGCAAACTGGAGGGGATCGAACCACCTCTGATTAGTGAACAACCCACTGTACCTCCTGAGCCACAGCCCTTTCCATTCCATATTATATTCCACCTCTGCCGCGTTCTGTGAGTACAGCCCACACACTGGACCTTTAAGCCCTATCTGTGTTCTGTTAAATGTGTCTGTAACCGAGGTCAGACACAGAAAAATGAGCTTCAGTTCTTCCCGGTTATTAAGCTGCTCTGGCACACGTCTCGTCAGTGATCTTCTACCTTTGAGACAGAGTGTCCAGGGCTGACCTCTGAGTTCATCTGGGAACATGTTTACACTGTAAGAGAGATGTTCTGTCCTTTTCTTTGGCTTCACATGCTGATCTCGGATCAGAGACTGTTAGAGATATAACTGCAGAGTCATGAGGGCAGATTTTCTCCGAGCTGTTAGAGATTATTAGACTTGTTTTTATGTTGATCTGTACTATTGTTCCTCCTGTTCGTCTTCTCCGACGCCACATTATCCAGCTCCACATTTTTAGTTTGTGATTGTCGTAAGAAATACTGATATCCATGTAGACGAAAGTTAGTTAGTAAGAACCCAACGTTGTGTTGGTAATCGTTAACACCATACACCTGTGAGCCACAGTCTTGTCCTTTTAAAGTTCGGGAACACTTCACACAATAAATAATGAATACATATTGTAACTCGCTGGTGAATACTGTGGAGCATTTAGCAGCTAAAGAGCCGAGATGTTTCCCTCAGGAGCTGGTGGAGACCAAAACAGAGTTAAAAGAGAGTCAATACTCACCTTAAACTCACCCGTAGACCAGGAACACGACTCTAAATGGATGATAATGTGGCTCTGCTAACAAATTCACCTTTATCAACTTAAAAATTGACATTTATACTGATGGATAAAATTGATGTGTGTTTCCGATCCCCTCATTTGACAAAAAGTCCTTTATTGCAGTTTTAACCAAAAACTAGTTTTCTCTCCACGTCTTGTCACGGGATGTTTGAACCTGCACAGAACCTCCTATTTGTTGCATGAAAAACAAGTTGTGTTATTATTATTTATTATTTCCAACAAAGTGATTATGGTCATTTTACCTTGAAATGGTGTTTGGCCTGATAACTGCGAGTGCTCGTCTCTTCAATCCTCCTCTACAGCTGTAATCAACAGAGCAAAAGACGGCAGTTGCACCTGGTTGGAGGGTTGGCAGGCGGCCACTCTCTTCATTTTGTCTCTCTGTGATACAGTACAATAGACTTCATGACGTGTGTGGCACTGATTCAGACAGTTAATGGTCCAGTGTGTCAGATTCAAGGGGAGAAAATGGCACAAAAAGGCAATGGAAAAGAACATGTTGCATTGCTGCATCCTTTTTTGTCGTTATTAGCTGAACCAGAGTCATCTTTGTCCTCACCCCCTCATCCATTCTCACTCAAATATAATAACAATAAACAAGATTAAATGTCTTGCTTAGTGCATCATTAAGGAGCCATTTCAGTGTCAGCAAAAACATGGAGATGAGCTGTTTTCACAACTGTTGAGTCTGTGGACGAACTCCCGCTGACGGATAGGACGATTCTGTAAAACTCGGATGCATATTTTACCATTAGCAAACAACTTTATCCCGTCTGTGCGTGTAAACACACCCAAATATGCAAAAATAATGCAGTATGGGTGTTAAAATCAGTGACCTTTTAAACCCTCCAGCCTGAGAATGAGCTCTAATTATACTATGATAGAAAATCTTTAATATCTACTCATGACATTTTGCTTTTTATCTGCCTGTAAAAGGTACAGAGGCCCAGAGCGGTCATACATTCATTTTATTTCCTCCGTTTTCTCAAGATGTCGAGTTATTTATGTCATTATGTTGAATTAACAAGATGATTTTCTCGAGATCTTAAGATAACAAAACTTTTTTTCCCCGAGATAACGCCGTAATTAATTTGAGATCTCGAGAAAACCAATGAAAGTAACTCGCTATCATGAGAAAACAGAGGAAATGAACGTATGCCCACTTGGGGCTTCCATAAGGAATAAATAGGGTTTGAATTTACTGTAAATATGGATTTTTATTTGTTAATTGCTAAACTATTTTGATAAATAACGATTTAAATCGAAAGTTTTCATATCAAACTTTATGATTTCAGCTGCTAAACGTAGAAGAGTTGCTGCTTTTAAATATGAAACTAAAATTTATATCTTTAGCTTTTGGACTGATAAAATAAGATATATAAACAGGCTGCAGTGGGCATTTTTCAAAATAAGACTGTCTGGTCACAGTAGAAAATAAACAAGTCCAAAGGTCTAACATGGTAAACTTTCATTTCCAGCATTCTCAACAGAGACTTCCAACATAAAATACTGGATTTTTTTAATTAAACAAACATAATGTTTAGACAAAACAAAGCTTTAATTTGCTGACTTGTTAAAGCAATCTAATTCGTCAGGGTGACACATTTTAGTTATGAAACGAACAAGCCCGGTTTGAAGACAGCAGGTCGAGTCTTCATGTTGCTATTAGAAACCTGATATTGGCGCCTCTTTTGCTCTGATTACCAAATAACGTGCTGCAGGGAGCGCTTCAGTGCTGATTCATAATTCACTACAAGGAGAGCAGTAATGCTTTTTGTTGATTCACCGTGTTTGGTTAATCAATTTTAATAGTTGTAATCTCTGGTGGAGTGATTGTGTTTTCTCTGTTATTATCTCAATCATCGTCTCTTTTCTCCACATCCACACAGTCGGCCTCTTATCAAACACAGAAGAGCTTTACAGCTTTGGGAAAGTTTAGCCTCAATAATAGACTAAAGCCATCAAAGATTCACATTTCTGACACAAACACCCGTCAGGAAGTTTGTTTGACAACCTATATTTAAATATTTTAATACAACTTGTAATTTAGTTCCATTCATACGGGGATACAAAAGATCATCTAACTTGCAATAATGCTTTTTAAAACAGTAAAAAAGTTGGTTCTTCATGGTGATGCTATAGAAGAACCTCTTTTGTGTCTGCAAGGAACCGAAAATTTTACTTCTTTGGTCAGCAGACATATAAACTCGCCCTCCAGCTCTTCAGCTATCTAAAAGTCTTAACACAAGTTTGTCACACTGATTTTAAACGGCAATATCACACATAGAAAACACAAACTTTGTTCTGCAAGGAACCTTTCACCTTTTGTTTCTTCAAAGAAACATTTATTATCACAGGATTTAGTGTAAATATGTAAAATTTTGTGTGAAAATTAATACATTTAGTCAATTGTCATTTTAAATGCAACGTTGATTAAATTACTTTTACAAATACGAATCGTTCACTAAAACAAAAAAGTGGTAGGATGTTAAGCGTTACAATTGGAAATGGCACCACCACAAGAATTCCTCCATACAGCCACAAGTCAGTCCAAAAGTTAGGCCAGACATGTCAAACTCAAGTCCCATCCTATGAGATAAGATTTCATACATCTATCAGGCCAAGAGCTGCCACACAGGTCGGGATACTGTCATCGGTCTAAGACCTGTGTGCACCACCCATCAATCAGCGGTTAGCGGTTGACCGCACCGCGACATTAAAGCCCTCCAGAAAATGACCCAAAAAAAAAGGTTGACTTAGAGACTTTGACACCCCTGGGTAAAGCCTTACCACAAAAAAGGCTGTTCAAAGGTGTCTAAACTGTCCCTTTGTTGGTGTTGTTGTTTTAAATAAAACCAGGTCACTTTGCTGCAAAAGGTGACTCAAGGAACCAATAATCAGTATTCAAAGAACATTTTAAAAGGAAATAAAAGAGATTCAAAAAGTGCTGAAAACATCACTTAATGAACTCTTTTTATGCCGTAAACACCAAAAAATATAAATAAAACATTCCTCCAGTGTATTACGCTGTGTACAATCACTTCTACACTGAGGCAGAGAGATAACGTGGCCTCGGTTCTTCAGGCCTGCCGATAAATTATCCTCTTATTTCTTTAATTATTAGCCAAACAACCCCGACCCCGATAAGAAACCACTGGGAGGAACGTCGGACAACGCTTTAGAACAATTAAACATAAGCCCTCGCTCACTACGGTCTACCTTAAAACACTTACAGTGAGATAAAGTACGATGAAGCCTGAATCATACCCACGGGATGAGTGCTAAAGAACACTCTGCATCAACATTAACACACTGTGGCCTGCGCAGAGCTAAATTATTTACCTGTATGGATTTGAGGTAATTATTCCACATGAACCTTCGTTCCAACGCCGGTCTCAAAGGACCTGACAGGCTGTGTCTAAAATCCAATCATTCAGGAGACTCAGTTAGGTTACATGAAAACATCATTCTTTATTTATTTGTTTATACATTATTGTCATATCTGTTATTTATTAACACGAACTTCAATGTCAGGACTTTGAAACATTAAAGTCTGCAGTATGAACGCAGTGTAGACCAACGAGAAACATTAAAGTCTGCAGTATGAACGCAGTGTAGACCAACGAGAGCAGCTGACATGTGGATTAAAAACACAGTGTATGATGGGAATAAATGCATCTTATTAACGAGCCAACAGATTGTTATAAATATGCACACACACGTCATCGCGGTGTGTTGGAAATGCATTATAAACTTCGTCAACCTAGTCAGTCTCAGATGCAATATACATATATAATATACAAGATTGGTTTGTGTATGTACACTTAATAATAATTTACAAAGTTTATGACTCTTAATTTTAATCATTAAAGAAAAATATAGTAAATTGAACCCATTTAACCCTACATTTAAACCTTCATCTTTATCATGTAACTGAATTTTCACTTTATTATATATTTAATATCACTTTGGATTGGAAGAATATGACGGTATTCTACCCAAAAGAATCTTTCTGATGATCAAAAAATTAAAAAAAATGTCTGTTTATTATGTTCCAAAATGTAATTTTCACTGAAAAAAACACAATTTAATGCAATTTTATGTTTAAATATATAAAGTTTAAACAGCTCTAGGAGCTTAAAGTAATTATTTATTTTAAAATTTATTGTAATAATATATAATAATACTAATTCTAGTTGTAGCAGCAGAGTTGGTAGTAAATTAAAGACTTTTAAAAAGTTTGAACGCACAAATATTCAATATTTGTTGAACAAAAAGTTCAGTTAACTTCTTAAATGTTAAATTCACATTAAATTAATTTTCTTGCTGAAAACTACAAATATGCAAATATCTTTGATTTCAGTTTAACAGCTGGACACAAGATATTTCCTCCATAAAGTTCATTCTTGGTGCAATGGAGGCTTTAAAGGGCAAGTTTGTGGGATCAGGTGGCGAACCAGAGATCAGAAAGCCGATCGATGAGCCGGGCTTTCTTCTTCCTGATGCTTTTTTGTCTTCTTAGTCAGTGCCTGTTTTGGAGCAGTATCCCCCCCAAACAAGCAGCTGTTGTAACTGAATGACGTTGTCCAGGCGTCATGTTCTAAAATAATAGACCATTGTGAGGTCACAAATCATGCTCGCACATACAGGGCAAAAACAATCATTCCACATGGTGAAAGTCAAACATAGTGACGCAATTTAAATATGTAAATAAGCAAAATTTAACCCTAACCCTAAGGACACTTTTAAGTGTAGGACAGTCGAGTAGAGGTGCCACCTCTGTTATCCTCGAAGAGTTGAAACAAACTAACTCTGTAATCTGTCAGGAAAAAACACATATCGACGTCTAAATTGTTTGGTAGATAACAAAACTCTAACTCCAAAGAGTTTTGTTGCATTTTAAAAAAATCTAAGTCAATCATTTAAAATAAAGAATGTTGACGAGGGGGAAGCTTCATCAGTTTTAAAGGCAGGCTTCACTTCGAGTTAGCAGCCAGATAATCGTCCGACTCTCCCGTCAAATTAAAGTCAACGTCCGGCCTGTTCATAGTGATATCTTCATACTCTATGTGACTCCTTTTTTAATCTGGAGGAGGTGGCTCCTCCTTCCTGTATTATTCACTGTTTACAAATGAGATTTTTGGACCGAAAGATGTTCAATCAGTAATTACATAAACAGAGCTGACAGTAGTTTTATTCTTTCTTTGTCATACGCTGATAAAGATTAGCCCGCCAGTCTTCAGATGGCAGGTGGTGTTGACTTTTATCCTGCCAGTCCCACCCACATGTGCCCCGTCTTATCTGTTTCTCCTCCTCCGTCTGTCTGACTGAATCCAGTGCGCTGCTTCAAGTTGACATTTAGCGACAAAGACAGTGACATCCAGACACCAAGTCATTAGCTGACACTTTTGTTACGCTGTCAAGTCATCCAGACAGACAGGAAGGTCGACTTTAGTGTTTGAAATAACTTTAATGAAAGTTACAGCACCGAATATTACACAGCATCAGCTCCTCCTATGTCCCTCGTACGAGTGGAAGTTCTTAAAAATCCGTATGAAGCTTTAGACACGTAGAACCAGCGAATAACTATCGCTCATGAAGTGAACTGATGGGACCTAATTCCTGTAATATTAGAGATATAATCATATTTCTGAGGGAGCAGGACGGCGATGCAGCTGCATTTAAAACGGCTATGATGAATTTCACCGACTGTGTTTAAATTTACTACATTTGTTGAAATAAAGCCGCTGAATATGGAGTCCCAGGAGTGTAAAAATTAAAAAAAAGAATACATCTGTGAAAGAATAAATGTGGAAATATAAAGACAAATAACACAAAAAAAGTCACATTTATTTGTTTTTAAATATTAACTTTGGAATAAATAATTAAAAGAAAATGTATTTATTTTTATATGTAATTTATTAGTTTTTATACCTTTAATTTTACCTGTTGCTTTTGCTTCATCCTCTCTTCATCCTATCCTTAAATCTCAGACCTAAGTCCAAATATGTCCACATGATTAAGCCCATGGCATCAAAAATTTACTTCGTCCACGCTCTTAATTCTGCATAACTTTAATACTTAACTTTTAATATAATCTGAACAGGTGAGTTGTATATAAATTCACCCTCAGTACAGTTGTCATGAACGGGGAAATTGGACATTTTAACACAAATTCACAAACTTTCAAGGATTTCAAGGACCTGTGGGAACTATGTCAGTCTTTTGTAAATCTGGCACTAACCGGGCAGTTGCATTGTCCAAGTAAAACCAAGATAAAAACCATATATGACAGGTTGACCCTGCCAAAACTCAGAGGCTGCAAATCACATGTCCTGACACGACCTCAGCCTGGCTTCTCTCCGCAGAACAGTTAATACAGCGCAGGAACATTAAAGTCAGGCAAATTATTACACACACACACACACACACACACACACACACACACACACTGTCTGTTTGACATCCTTGAGATTTAAAGACGATCTTATCCACTAGTGTCATTCTCACTTACTGGTGATATTTTGGCTTTTTTCTACCAACTCAGCACATGACCGTGTTGTAATCACGTCTTGCCGGTATCACCTGTGTAGTGAGAGCTGATATATCTTATTCCTCTCTGCCATAGACCAGCGTTGTTGTCCAAAAACTATTAAACAACAAATGTGAGTCCATCACACGTGAATTTCTATGAATCCACAGGAGAAAGTAGTCCTGAAAGTTACTCCTGTTTGACTTTGTCAAAAACCTGCTGAACATAACCTCCGTGAAACAATCAGAAAACAACTTTTTATTTCTCGATGCCGGCGCTCCCTCACTCTCATTCACGGTCTATGTCGCTAAACCATCGGACACAAACCAAAGGAAACTTCATCGTGTCTTTATTTTGCAGCAGAGTACGAGCTGGCCTCATCAACAAGGCCCGGGGCGGGAGCACCCTCCACCCGCCCACACCCTTCACGTTACATTAACATCATCGTTCCTGCACAAAACTGCACATCTCTCTTCATCTTAAAACACATATTGTAGATTACAAAATGTAATATTTGCCCGTAAAGTTGGAATAATTTAGTCTTGAGACACATTCCTCTTTTTTAGTTGTGGTTGATGAGATTGATCAATAAAGTTTGGAGAAGATTCATCAAGAATAAATCACAGCCTCCATGTACAGACACAGATAGGTTAACATGTGGTGGTGCTGTGTGTCTAATTTTAACAACATTTCACCTGCCACAGATTTGCTCACGAGTCTCTTTGAATAGATATGAAATATAAAAATATAAAATTATAACTACGTCTCCTCATTATCACTTCATTCATTCCATCAGTTCACTTTCACACCCCCTTTTTCTCCCTCATCTCCTCCTCGTGCTCGCTCCACCTCGGCTTTACTGTTTTGCTCCTCCTTGCTTCCCCCATCAACTACCCCCCCTCTCCTCCTCCTCTTCCTCCTCTTCCTCCTCCTCCTCCTCCTCCCACTTTCCCTCGCTCTCTGCATTAAGCCCGGCTTGTCTCCCTCTACCTCTCTGATCCCCGGGAGCAGTGCTTATGGGAGCTTCTGAGACCAGTGTGAGCACTGCTGGTCTCCAGTCGTCTTCCCCAGCACTACAAGTGGAGGAGGAAGGAGGAAGAGGAGGAGGAGGAGGAGGAGGAGGGGTGTGTGTATCCTTTCTAAAAACCCGAGGCGGGAGAGGGGGGAAAAAAAAAGTGAGAAGGAGGAGGGTGAAAATAAGAAAAAAAAAATAAAAATGAGAGAGACAAGAGAGGATGAGAGCCGGAGAGAGAAAAATAGAAAAAGGAGTGGAAGAAGAGAGAGGGAGGCACGGGGAGAGAGGAGCAAATGAGTGAGCGAATAGGAGGCGAAGAGAGAGAGAGCGAGCGAGCGAGCGAGAGGGAGGGAAGCGAACAACACTGCAGACACTCGCCCACTGTCACTGCTCCACAGCCAGAGGACAGAGGCAGCGACGATGGAGGAGGAAGACCATCGCACCATCCGTCTGCAGCTCAGTCCACGTCCACGCTGACCAGGCTTCCCCTCCGGGACCATCCTGCACGCCGAGTTGGGACGAAACTACTCTTTACTTGTCCTTTTTTGTTGCAAGACCAAGTACCGGACCTCAACTCCTGCCGGACTGATAACACACACACACACACACCTCATTATTTCCTCCTTATCTTACCCTCATACACTTTACTCACCCTCACTCTCTCAAACTGAAGCACACTTCACTTCTTGTTGCCTTTTTTTTTTTTTTTTGAGGGCTGTTGTTGTTGTTGTTTTTCCTCCTCTACGCCGTGTTCGTTGACCTTCTGAGCTGAGTGGATTTACTTTTATCCTGTGGCGGACCATGGGGCTTGGGTGGAGGGGTGCAGCAGCAGCAGCAGCAGCAGCAGGGACCCTTCGAATAAGGACAGAGGGGAGCTGGTACCTTTTGGTGACATTGCTGCCGCTGCTGCTCTGTGGTTTCTGGAAGGCTCGCGCACAAACAGATGATGGGAAGTCTGTCTACTTCTGGGAAACAGGTACTGCCTCAACCACTAATTAGAGATGACATTTTTTTACATATGGAGCGTTTATGTTGGTAGGTGGTGAATGAGTGTGTTGCTGCTGTGGCATGTGACCTCCCACACTCGCACAGTCGCACACGTCTGATCTAATCATGTGTGTGTGTGTGTGTGTGTGTGTTTTCAGTTCATTATTTGTGTTACTGAAAGGTGCGATAACTTTTTTTGATTTTTAAGGAATAAATCTGTGCGTACGACACGGATATCACAGAAAAAAAAAAAAAATCAAAGCTTCTCGGATGTAGCACAGAAACAGACGCTTTAATTAACTCACACATGTTCACAATAACACCTCCAGACGACACACGCTCGCTCATGAATTTGTTATTTGGAGGTGCTGCGACTCTTCCAACTTCAAAGACGCACGCACTTGAAAGATGACCCAGAAATCTACAGTAGCGAGCCGTCTCCTCCTCATGTGGCAAAGCGTTGATCCATTTCTGAATGGATTACTTTCATCTCTCCCCGAGTCTCAGGTGATGCACCATTATTGAAATGTTGTGCTGCTGCTGCTGCCGCTGCTGAGCCCGTTTACAGCTACAGATACGAGATGATTGATAGGGCGATGCTGCACAATAGTGCTCGGGGTGAGGGAAGCGGAGTGGAATTGGTTTTGATGGTATTGATACAACATCAGGGTCGAATGAGCATCTTGTTGTTGGGTGTGTGCGTGTTTGAAATTCGTACATGTTGGTGATTGATGGGCGGGTGCACATGTTCTGCACTATCAGAGGAAGACTCACATGGAGTCAATTGAGTGTCACAGCAGGGGGGGGGATCCAGCGAATTATAGGCCACTGCCAAACATCCAGCTCCACTAATTTAAGGTTCTACAGCGAGGCCGTGATTATTACCGCGATGACTTCTGATGGACGCGGAGAAAATGACATTAAAGGAAGTCCCTTTAAGGCATAAATTAAATGACCCCTCTCGCCTGACTTGATTTAATCCTCACTTAAACCAGAAAAGCTCAGGAGGCTAAGGCGTGCTCGTCTCTTACGCAAACACCTAAAAAAAAAAATCCCCGATATTATCTCCAAAAAAACAAAAAGTTAAACTTCTCTTTCTTTTTTCTCCTCAAACTCAAACACCGTCCCCCCCCCACTCCCCACTCGCCCCTGCCCCGCCTTTTCCCCCCTCAGCACCAGTCCCCGGTTGACATATCCCACGTCTCTCCTGAGGTTCTGCATCTTTAAAGAGGATGTAGCTGAGTAAGGAGATTAAAGGAGCAGGGATTTAACAACCCAGGAAAGACAGCCCAGGGAAGAGACTTGAGAAAGAGAAAGGCAGAGCGAGCACTGCAGGCAAAGCAAGAGAGAGAGAGAGAGAGAGAGGGGGACTAACTTAACCTACATCTACCCTACTGTAGGTCATCGTGATTACGCCTCTCTCCCACGCTACACCACCTTTCTCCCACGCTATACACGCTCCTCGACGAGGGGAAAGCTCCAGGCTGTGCGCTTTGAAATGTAATCCACTGCTCGGAGTTTGTTCACTTCTTCCCAAATAAAAGGTAGCGCATTGATTTCAGCCCCGGAGTCCTCTCTCTCTCTCTCTCTCTGTCTCTCTCTCTCTCTCCTTCTATGGTTTGACAATTTGCCTGCAGAATATATAAAAAAACAAAAATCACACACAGGGCAATTTAAGGGTGCTTTGAATCACATCAAAATGTGATTATGTTTGCACAAGATCTGCATACTTTTTTCTCGTGCCAATGTGCGAGGCTTGTTTTTTATTTTAAAAAGAAAAATTATAAAATACGATGATGATGTTTGTGCACATTTGCAGAGTGTGCAGTGGAGGGAATATTCTCGTGGCAAGCAAATGCTCTGATGTTTTGCATATTGATGAGTCTAGCTGAAATACAGCCCCTGTCTTTGGAAAACTGTGGGGAATTCGGAGGGAAGGGCGCTGCGTTTGCCTTTTTATTGCCTTCTGTGAAAATGTGATGTATCTGTTTTGGGGAGGTGAGACAGTTCAGTGAGAGTTATATTCAAATGAGGCAGATAGAGACAACAGGCGCCGCCAGACACACCAACCGCAAGTGATATTTCTGAAGGTGTCGGTGAGGAGGATAACTGGAGGGGAAAGAGAGACGGGAAAAAAAACCCAGAGTGATTATAGTCGCCATGAGGACGGTTGCTAGTGATGATGATGGTGATAACGAGTTGCCACAGTTTTTCCGGGGCCTTCGAGAGATTGCAGCGAGTTTGTCTCCCCTCTCAGACGTCTATTTTTCACACCATGTTGTCGCTTCCTCTCAACTGTGTGCACTTCTCTTTCCTCTGCATCTTCTCCGGCTCTGTTTCACTGTCTGGCAATCATATTATAGATTGCATTTCCGAACTCGATCCACTCTTCGTCGCAAAATATGTTGAAATTTCTCAGCAACCGGTGAGGATGACAGTGGATCTAACATATTTCTGCTGCATCCTGCATATTCATAACACACACTCAGAGCAGGTGCATCTTTCTGGTAGTGTGTGTGTGCGTGCTTCATTAGACTGTTGTCAAGGTTTGAGCTGTCAAGACCTCACATGTCTGCCTGAGGACAAAGCAGTTACAGGTGGTTGAGCAGGTGACGGTGTATTCAAGCAGAAACATGCTGGAACGTCTCCAAATCTTCTCTCTGTATGACTGACTGTCAATGTTCCCTGTGCATGTTGATGATGGTGATGCTTCCAATCACACTGGTTTTACATCCCTGTCCACTAGGCGGGACGTCACCCACAGGTTTCTGAAGAGACGTGTTGAAGCTCAGTGTTCAACACGTCTGAATGACACCTGGGTGCTCACACAAACCACCTGTAGTGACGCCTACCTGTCAAAGTGTCCAGACGGTTAATTATGCATAACTTTAAAGTCTGTGTAAAGAGATTTATTTTGAAATTCATTAAATATGTTGGAAAATAGTTGCTGAAAACACGTAAAAACTGTTTTTTCACCAGTTTTCAGTCTCAGGATTTTGTGGGCGGTCCTTAAAGGGTGGCTCGATGACACGCTGAGGCCACGCCCCCACTGTCCTGGAGCTGAGAATTCATTTTTTCACCTAATTTCATAAACTTGTTGATATTTTTAATAATTCAAATTTAGCTGGGTCGTAGATAACATTTTCTTCTTTGATCTGACAAACTCAGAACACATTTTTATTCTGACTTTACACGGACTTTAAGCCCTTAAAGGTCCAGCGTTTATCCAATCCAATCCACTTTATTTATATAGCACGATTTTAGCAAACACATGGTTTTCATAGTGTTGTACAACAAGATAAAACACAATAAATAACACAATAGAAACACAATAGAAACATGAAGTAGATAATAGAAAGATAGAAAACAATAAAATAAAATGAATAAAAAGCACTACCCGCACAAGATCATAAATAAATAAGTAAATAAAAATATGCATGTATACACATAAAATCAACCCTCTACATGGTGTTAAAAGCCAATGAGAAGAGGATTTAGCAGCATTTAGCAGCAAAGTTGCAGATTGTAACCAAATGAATAACATGTAGGAAAACCTCACATAAAAAACAAACATACATATTTAGATCAGTGTTTGGTTTGTCTGTTCTGGGCTACTGTAGAAAAATGTCCATAAATATTGGACCTTTAATATAATGTGAACAGGTGAGTTGTATATAAATTCACCCTCAGTACAGTTGTCATGAACGGGGAAATTAGCTACAGAGACCAAAACTGTTTTTTGTACCAGGCTGTAAACATGTTTATTTCTGCTGTGAAGTTGGACATTTGAACATGGGGACTTATGGAGACTGACTCACTTCTGGAGCCAGCCTCAAGTGGACGTTTGAGAAACTGCAGCTTCACTTCACAGCCACTGAGGCTGCCGCTCACCCCCTCCCTGAATATGGGCCCGTAATCTTTCCTGAGATCCAGATTATCTGTCATTCGCCTCTGGCGTCTGATCAAGCCAATCCCGTCTCACCCGCCGTCTCGCTTCATCAGGTCAAGTCACACTTCCTCAGCACGTGTCTTCCTGCCGCGGGTCATTAGCCCGTGCACGACTCCGTCCAACTAATTGTTCCGACTTAGTTACCTGAATCAGGAGGTTTGAGTCACCACGCTGGCTCCTTATTTAGCCCGATGACTCTGTATCATTCTGGCTTCTGATTGGCCACCTGTTACAGTAGCTTCCTGGATTTCAGACTGTTTACACGTTGTGTGTCCACATGTGAGTGTGTTTGTGTGTGTGTGTATTTCTGTATTTGTCATCCCTGTGTCTCTAATGACCTGTCACTTTGCGGAAACAATGGAGTTTTAGTCCTACACGGCATCATACACTGAAGACCACTGCAGCTCTCAGCGCTATGAACGAGATGCTGTGTGTCACCACATCCTGCTGATGTCACCTTTCAATGCACGGGGACAGGACGACTGGCTCTGACAGGCCATTGTTAGCCGAATACATTCCTCCCTTTAGCGAGGCACTGGCAGTGAAGGATGTCACCCTCGCTGTGGGTTATTAGCGGCTCTACCACAATCACTTGCTATTATGGCGTGCCCACCGAAGAGGCCATCCTGGAAATTGAGGGAGAGCGGGTGTGACGGGTTCACAAGTTCAGTACAGCGAGCCAAGGTCATTAATATGGCAGAGCGCCTTCAGCCAAACTGATTATAGACACTGAAAGACAAGGCGAGCTCAGAAAGTAGAGCCTTGAGACAGACAGAAACTAAAGTGCAGTATCGATCTCGGACTGATCAAGCGTAAAGTTGCTTCCCTCGCCTTGTTTTCTGTCGAGGAACCAACAAAGCGGCAATCTCTGCTTCTGTGAGGTGAAGCCAGAAACTGTTGGCTCCAAAAACAAGTACATATCCATAAGCCCCCACGCTAAAATGTCAAAATGACTTCACAGCCTGGTACAAATTTACCAAAGACTGACAGTTCCCATGGGTCCTTGAAATCCTTGAAAGTAGTCAGGAGGCGGAAGAAGCAGGGCAGCCAACATGACGGTGGTGACGTCACGGACGTCCATTCTTGAGTAGAACTAGTGTAAATTACATCTATTGTACACTTTACTGCTGTAATGAAGGATATAACAACCAACACCGGCTACCTGGAGCCTCTTATTTGGAAACTTGTCACATTTTGGGTTTTATTTGACTTCAGTAAGTCTGTCTTTTTGTTTTCATTCTTTTTGCTGCCTGAAATTTCTGTGGAATGAGTTTGAATTCTCTCATTCTATGAAAGGATTTACCTTTGTTTGCATACTTGCATCGATTCATGTCCTCAGCTGACACGAGCGCCGGTTTAAATCCGACTCTGCGGTCTCTGCACTCCCCGAAAATCCTTTTTTCCTTAAATAGCCGTGCGCCGTGTGAACCTGTGTTATGTCCGACAGTTGTCTTGAATCGAGCCAGAAACAAACACACGCGCGTCTGTGTGTCTGAGTAGCTACCAGCAGGAATGTGACTGGCATCATCCCAGATGAGAATATCCCTCGGAGATTCCTGCCTCATTTCAGTGAGTGCATTACAACGTGACCCTCTCTGACCCTAATTAGCATAGCACCTGAGGGCAAACAGTGCGTCTGGTTGGTAATTGGCCAGCCTCTGTTTGAATTCCTTAGCAACAGGCAACAAATTTAGGCCATGCATATAAATTAAAAAAAGAAGTTCCTTGGGATTTTCATTTTTCTTCATTACACAGTGTGCCAATGGGTTTTATTTTAATTCAGTATGCCTGTTTTTGTTGTCATTTTTAGTTCAGTCTGATTGGAAATGGAGGCTAATTGTATCGTATGTGTCTGAAAATGAGCCCTCAGCAGCAGCTTGTGGAGTCTGCCTCCGGGAAAGCAAGTGGCCATGTGTCCTCAGCATCTTCACCGGCTGTTTGTCAAAGTTACTTTCTGCCTCGGTGGAAGTGGAGTGCATCTCGAGCTCCAGCGGAGTCGGTGTCACCCCATCAGAAATGACACGGAGCTAGCCAACAACAGCATGACATTGCACTTTATTTTTAAAAAGTCACTTTTGACCCAGATTGATCTGGTTTGTGGCTTTAGAGATATTACTCCACTGCAGACTGCTGCTGCTGTTTTTTGAAATAGCCAATCCGTCCAGCGGAGGAAGACGCCAAAGAGATGCCACAGTTTGTTTAATCTAAGGCCGAGCTCACATTAAGACCTGGATATTACTGATATAGGAGGGATGGAAAGATTAGAGATTACACTTCATCCAAAAAACTTTATTTAGACTGACTTAATAGGATTCCCGCTGCCTTATTCTGCCGTAGTCAAATGGCTCATAACATATTTTATATGTGGCACTATGTCATGCTGCTACACGAGCGGTGGTGGAAGGTCACGGAGTGAGTAAGCAGATCAGTGATAGATTTATGTTTTTTTTCCTGATTATCAGCCTTGATCTGTCTGTCTGCTGTGTCAAAGCGGTGCGTGATAGAAAAGTCTGACCTACTCTTGTGTGTACGCTCGATTATCATGATTCATATAGCGTCTCGTTGAATTTAAAGAAATGTATCTAAAACTGAAACAAAGCACAAAATATAAACACACTAAGAGCTATTTATTATCTGTTTAATTAATTCTAAATGCACCCAGAACAGACTGCAGAACAGACGGCATGTTGGTCGTACTAGAGTTGGAAGATAAGTTAAACTCTTCCATCTTGTCATAACCATAAACCGGCGGTTGCTGAAATATTCAGCCAGGTGTCCGTCCTGCTTCCTGTCAGAGTTGCAGATGGAAGACGTGGCGTTTGATACACGCCAATAAGTAAATGACATAAACTAAAATGTCAGCAAAGGAAATATTCTTACACCTATTTTCCTTCACTGTAAACCGGTTACTGTGAAATTCACACGCAGCTGTTGCTTGTATTTGCAGTACACAGTAACGTAAGTAAAACTCAGCCAAACCGTCCAACAGTTCTGACAGTCACTAACTCTAAAGCTTTAATTCATCGAGTTAGACGTGAAAATATTCGTTCTACGGAGTCCGACCATAACATTTGCAAACTAAAACAACAGAAAAATGGACAAAAAAATGTCCTGACAGCTGACATATTCTTCAACGCCGGTGATTTATGCCTGGACACTTTTGTCGTCTACAGTTTCACTTCAAAAGGTGAAGGTTAGTTGCCTCACTGAAGACCTCTTTGAGGGTAATTACCATTTTCATTCATGTCCCCTCCTGGATTTGCAGAGTCATG
Organism: Larimichthys crocea; assembly: GCF_000972845.2. NCBI lineage: Eukaryota > Metazoa > Chordata > Actinopteri > Sciaenidae > Larimichthys > Larimichthys crocea. The sequence goes on from NC_040023.1 coordinate 35,256,701, forward strand.
CCTCACAGCTCAATCTGGAAAACGTTCACTTTCGCTTAATTTGCTCTCTTTTACCAACTACTTTCCTCCAGAAACATGCTTGTGTTTTCCTGCCACACAGAGGTCACGTCTCAGTGGTGTCTCTCCACAAACGAGAACCCAAACACAAACAAATCTTTGCCGAACGTCTCGGGAGGAGGAAAGCGAGCGCTTTCATAGTCGGGGAGTGGCATTCAAAACAGGCCCTTTTACCTCCCCCGAGAGGCAACGAGGCAGCTTCATTCGGGCTGAGAGGAATAGCGGCGTCGTGTCATTGAAGAAAGCTGTGACATTTAGTGGCTGCACTGCCTCCTCCGATGCTACTCTAATAAAGCCGTAGAGATGGAGAGTAAATATCCTCCCATTCATCCACCAGCCGTGCCGTTAATCCTTCATCTCTCCCACTGGGCATCGCTTGTTTTTTTCTCAGCTGTGGGCTACTCACAGGCATATTTTTACAGCCTTTTCTTTATTTTTAACATAAAAGCTTCGTGTGTCACAGTCGTTTGGGTGTTGTTGCTTTGTCGTCTCGTGGGTAAGCTGGTGTACAGTCGGATGCTATGGAAAGATTAATTCATCATTAGATCATGTGATGAACTGTAAACACGGACTGCTATAATCCACTGTGTGGTTAAGGAATCAAAGCTATTAAATGTTGCTGAGTATCATGAGAACATTACATTAGTATATTGAGCCGCCGCTGCTGCTTTGAATCTTCTATAATCACATTGCTTTTTGTTATTGAAAGTCACATTGTAGCTCTGCAGCTTTGACCCCATTCCCGAATGATTTTCTGCTTGTTTTTTGTTTTTTGGACCATGTGTTCCTGGTTCATTGAGTAAAAATGGTGCAGTAATTCCTCAGAGTACCCTAAGCAACAGTGACAGGACACTGGCTTTAGGTAATTGTTTGTGACAGTGTTTGCCAATCCCTGATTTGATTGTGTTGTTCTGTGGAATAATGTCGACCCTACTGTCTCCTGACTTGTTTTGTTTAGTAAAAAAAAAAAGAAGGACAATAATTAGGAAGTCTGGAGTCTCTCTAGAGCCATGTTAGGAGCCCTGTGATGTTTGTTACACAGAACCATGCTGGAAGTCGTCTTGTCTTGAACTTAAACCAATCATATCAATGAACCACAAAACATAGTCAAACTCGTACTGAAGCCCATATTTTAGCATATATATATATAGGATGGGGTATCATTTAAAATTTTTCGATACCAGTACCCTTAAAACGATACCGATACCAATACTTCATTCGATACTTTTTTTTCCAGCTTGATTTGATATTAATCATGTGAAAAGAAAGCAATCAGTTGCGTAAATGTCACGTAATGATAACCAGCCAACTCCGCGTGGCTTGAACCCGCTTTACTGCCATACAAACTATTGGTGAACCAATCACACGGCGCATTGAATCAAAGAACGCTTGTGGTGATTGGCTGCGAGAAAAACCATAGAAACACTTTTTTCTTGATCTGGGTACAAAAAGAACCGATTGCAAGTATCGTCTGACAGGCACAGTTTCGATACTACTTGGTACCGGGTTGTTTCGGTCGCTACCTGAAAAGTATTGAGTATTTATTATTGAGTATTGAGGATTAGGAGTGTGGCCGCTTTGATTGACAGGTTGATGGCTTGTTTGAGCACTCACGCTTCATTCAGTGGTTGTCACACACACCTAGCATTAAACCACACCTGTAGCTGCCAGTAGTTCCTCATAGGATGCTGACTGGTCCGTAAACACATAGCTTGAAGCCTGGCAAGACGGACTCTCACGTGATTTCGTTAGTCCAAATTTTATGGTAGCCCATTCATTCCCAATGAACCACATGTTCTTCCTTCCCTTACACGTTTTAATTCTATTCATACTAGTCACTTTAATATTAGCTACCTCATGCATGGTATATATTATATGTAACTGCAGCAGTAACATACAAATTTCCCTTTGGGGGGTCAATAAAATGCTCTATCTATCTTCAAAAACACAAATGGTGCTAATGGAAAAGTCATTGGATCACAGAAGTCAACAGGACTCCATGAATAACTATACAAGATTTCATAGCACTTCATCCAGTCATTAAGATAGGCCACAGCTAAATCCACAGAAAAAACCCTGACAGTAAAAGATATCATAATGTTTCCTATGATTACATGTCAACACGCTGACGTTCACATTACTCACACACAGTTCAAGAGAGGAAGATTTCAAACAGATATTAAAGGTCAAGTTGGTCTTAATCAGTCAGTCGAACATCTGACTGATAATCTTGACCTCATTTGCATTCAGGCTGTTACAGGATGTACTCTGTTCTCTGAAGTTTCGCTGCATTTTATGTGTGTTTTTGTTTTTATCGTGCCAAGAAATACTTATCCATATTAAAAAGGTTCACGTGCCAACAGCAATTGGTGGACTTGCACAGAAAAGAGGAAAAAAAGTGCCAGGGAGCACTCTTTAAGCCTCGACATAATAGGCCTAACATATAATGAAGGAGGAACGGAGAGAGAGACAGATAGCGAGAGGAAGCGTGGAGGATTTGTGGGCATCAAAAAATCCATACAAAGGAGGTTAAGCTGAGAGAGGATACCACGCATTGCTTTAACACTGGTATCAACATCATAAAGTCGAAATATAATGGCAGAGGGAGAGAGAGGGAGTGATAGAGTGGCTGGCTAATCACCAGTGACAAGCCCCTGGATTAGAGGCAGGGCAGCAGATGGCCTCGGGCAGGGCCGGGCTGACCGTATATGAATATCCCAGTAGGTTGATCAGCCTCAGTAACTCCTCATGCCTACAGCAGACAGGCACGGTGTGTAGAGTATTTGTCAGTGTTCTGGTGGTCACTGCCCACCCACCTACAGAGAAAAACAGCAATATACACGAGGGGAGTGTATGTAAACTCATATTTTCTGACTAGATGGCTGAAGTTTGCTCACATTTAGGGACAAATACACCAATCAGATGACCACTGACAGGTGAATAACACTGATTGTCTCGTTATCGTGGCACCGTATGTCAGTTGGTGGCATATATCAGGCAGCAAGTCAACATTTTGTCCTCAAAGTTGATGCCCAAGCGTACAGATTTGAGTGACTTTGACCTTGTTGATGGCTGAATGGCTCGAGTCAGAGCGTCTCCAAAAACTGCAGCTCTTGCGGCAGGTGTTAATAGTCTGCAGTGGTCGGTGTCTATCAAAAGTGGTTCAAGGAAAAGGAAAAGTGGTGATCAGGCGAAAGGGTCGCAGCCAAGGCTCATTGAAGCACACACAGAGAGTGAAAGCCGGCCCGACAAACGAGCTACTGTAGCTGTGGTCTGATCCTCACCTCGCAGCTCACTAACTTAAAAGATCTGCTGCTCCAACGTCCACACCTTCAGAGGGCTAGTGTAGTCCTCGATGGTTCAGGGATGTTTTGGACTTCCACTGTACACAAACGAAACCAAACTAGCAGAATGTCCCATCATCAAGGTCTATGACCTATACTACATCCAGCCACCAGGGGAGGTTTTATCGGTCTTGTATGTCTACACATAACAAGAAATCTGACCTGGTTTTGCTTTGCTCTCAGTATACATACACAGATAAAGACATAAATACAAGTAAAAACGAAGACAGCAAGCTCGAGATCTTTATATACAGTCCATGGATTCATTTTGAGATGTTCCTTTTTGATGAATCATTTAATACTTTAGTCTATAAATCATATAAAATGTTAAGAGACTGTAAGATATAGAGTTTCTTGTCAAATCAGCAGTCTCACACTTTAAGATATTTTGTTTATATGGATGTTGCAAAGGAGCGGAGCTGGAACCAGAGAACATTTGCTTTATAATTCACTTAAACAGTTAATAGATCATCAACATTGCTGGCGTTTCATTTTCCGTCCGTTGAACAATCGATTAATTGACTAATCTTTTCAGCAACCTCAACCCAGCCGACAAAAAAAACACTTAACTTCAACCTGAAACAGCCTGAATTAACACTAATCCTCTCACAGCTAAGTAACTGTAATATAATGAGACATGACTGTGCTTTTAGTGACTGTCAAAGCCTTTCCAACAAAGACAGGTGACATTCCCCTTTTCTCTGTACACTGCTCAGGTCAGGGTGACATTGAACATAAGTCAGAAGGTATATGAACAAAAATAGCTGCAGAATGAAAGTTGGACTTGTGTGTTTCTACTGCTTTTAAACCCTGAACGTCGGCCGACTCTGCAGCCCGTCCATTGATTCAAACGTCTATTCATCTGTTCGCTTTTTAAATTGTGCTGTGGGTGTACGGCGTGGGCCTGCACTCACACACATGAGGTCTCTGGCAAACACAACCTCAACACAACACTCAGTAAATCCCAGTAAGACCACACTTATAATCCATGGAGAGAAAGTTGGCGTTTCCCTTTAACACCATGTCGATAACCGGGCAGCTTTTCACGTGTTTTAGCAGTTACAGTCAGGGAAGAGAATTCTTTAGTGGTCACACCTCGGGTTATATGTAGCTCAGTGCTGGCATGTGACAGATTGTGGAAGAGGCTGTTTTCTCATCTGTTCTTAAACCGTGTCGTCTTTGTGAAGTGAGTCACTCAGTCGATTGTAGTTTATTTGTGAGGTATTTAATCATTTAGGCAGTAAAAACACGTCATCATGTGTACACACCTGTTTTATCAACTGTCACATCATAACCGTCACAGTGCCTTCCCTTTATTGGGTGTCCGTGGTTTAATATCCTTCGAGAAGCATCACTGGTAAATATGAAGGTTGTCTTTTCAGATATTTCACACACACACACAAATAATCAACAACTCTACAGTCCTTCCTCTGGTTTTATAAGTCAATCTCTCCAACACAATGCAAGATGCCATCATCTTTATCCAAACATGTATCAACGGTACATTTATTTATCTCCAAGATAGAGCAATCATCCTTCAAAGTCAATTAAAGTTGGCTTTTTAGGGCATAGTATAGATATTTCTGGCTGCTGAGGCACCTTGGACAGTCCCATACACAGTGATACAAGTGTCTGGGACATACAGGGACCAACAGTTTAATTTAACCAGGCCAACATATGTTTTCATCAACCATTTGTGTTGTAATCACTTCATTCTTATGTTAATGGATGTTTTCAGGCTCCTTTCCCAATGTCAATGGTGGACTCTATATATCATATGCTACATGCTACATTTAATGTTGGAACTATTCCAGTTTATGTTCATATAATTTTATTCAAAGCTTTTTAACTTGAAGCACAGCAGCAACTGTGTGAGCAACAAGGTATACGGTCTTCTAAAGTTGGACATTTGGGACGATTGAAGAACTGTAAGAGTGTAAAGAGAGAATTATAAATATTATTAATGTTGCTGCTTTGAAGTATTGTAAAGCAACCATCATTGGTATTTTAAAAATAGCAATATATCAAATGACAATGAGTCGATTGTAGTAAAATCTGCAGCTCCAAACTCCAAACACGATTACGCCTTCATTTGTAGTCAAGACCGCCTAAAGCGAGACCAAGTCATGACCAAAGACCAGAGTGTATACAGCTTACTTTGGTAGCTACGATTTAATATTAATATTTGCCAAACCTCTTTGGGTTCTAGCCGTCTCAGTAAGCGTTGCATCACTGAATTAACACACTGCTGTGTGTTTTCTTTGGGTTTTTATTCCAGAAGATTTGGTTGATGTCTCCTCAGAGACAGTCACAGCTTCTTCTCCCGTCTCCCACAGTCACTTTCTTGGAGTTCGTGTGAAGTGAAGGCGGGCAGGGATGGGTGGCAGCCATTAACAGTAACAAAAAAAATGTAAATTATAAATGAGTCAAATTATGGGTTGCATTTGAAGCGCAGTAATGGTGTTCGATAAATCAGACAATGCACGGGCAATTAAGTGATCGCCCTGCAGCTGTGATCTTGACTGGTCTTGAAATAAGATCCTGAATCCTCTTTGTCTCAGACCAAGACAAGGCCGAGTATTAAATCCGGTTCATTCCAAGGCCAATCTTGAATACCGCAACACTGGATTAGACCGATCTGGACCCAAGCGGCATAAGTTTATTTATTCATGTAGGTAGAGGACAGCAGTTGTCAGTTGTTTGTAGGACCTCGAGTCAACCTGTGGTTCCTACAGTACATCTCGTGGTCTCGTTGGTGGGTGGATGATGTGTGCGCTACTGAATTACTTTGCATTAATGTATTAAATATTTATGAAAATGAGTGCATCAGGTTTGACAGCCATATTCTACACTATATATAGCTAACCCATATGGATCCAAACATGTAGTTGAAGAGAGATATGCAGCCATGTACTGTATGTTTTTAGTTGTTACTGTCACAATCATGACTAATTAAGGCCGATAAAGTTTTACGAATATTGTTCGTGGGTGCAGTGCTTGAATTTTAATAATCAAGTCTCATTTCCAAACCAAAGTAATGCAGTCTTTGATAATGCCTCTAATATGTGTCAGCGGTTCTGTGATCAAATTAGAGAGTGCAGCCATTAAATATGCAAATTAGCTTTTGTCATTTAACGATTAGGCGAGCTGTACTCGATTATGAGAGCGCCACAATTAGATCCAAAACACCACAGACAGACAGTGTAAAGAGCAGATGAGAATTGATGTAGTGTTGATGTGTCCTTTTGTGTTGTCGCAGCATACTTCCCCTAAGAGGACTCATTAATGAACTAGCAGCCCCGGCTACTGTAATTCATCATGGCACGTGTGACCTCTCTCCTCAGAGCCACTGGCTGTTCTCACTGTGCCCTTCTTCATCCTCTATAGATGCACGGGGATGTGTTAGATGTTTAAACTCCCTGTAGCAACGTTTATTCTAGATTCAACAATTAAAATGTTCATTTAAATCATATGTGTCCCCGTTTTTTAGCATTTGCTTTTTTCTTAATACGTGAAATGTACAACATGTAGAATAAATTCAGACTCATGGCTAAAAGCAAACAGGCGAGCCCAATAATGATGTAATTGCATGTCATGAAACACTTGTTTGATAGAACGTGGCACATATTTATGTTGACCTCTGTCTTTACTGCAGGCAAATACTTTCATTTCATTCTGTTCAAGCCTCCAAACTTGAAGTTTTAACAGCCTGTGTTCAGTACGGGTGGGTAGCATTAGCGTTTATCGCCCTTTTCATCTGTTTTTGTTCCTTTTATATGATTAGCTAAGCTTAGGTTGGTCAACTTTGGTCGCTGTTGGCCTACCCTGAAGCTAAAAGGTTATAAATAAACCCTTTAAGGGGTGCAAAGTATTTATTGCTGGTGGTTCTTGGTAACTGTGAACTCTTTTTTTTTTATGTTGCCTCAGGTTTTCCCCAAAGTCGGGTTGTAACATTTAAAACTTCCCAGTTCTGTCTGTGGCTCTCAACTACAAAACATACAACAGGTCATAAATTTGTTCTCACAGAGACACTGATCATCTAATTACATGTCAATGTAGCATTACATTGATGGTCTTGGATCTATCTTTCTGCTGTGGTGCCAGTGTATGATTGGCTGCAGCGTGAGTTGATTGAATGATGTTGAATGTTGACTGTGAGTTTGTCATTCTGGGAGGTTCCAGCCTCCAAGCTTGGTTTTCCACGGCTCCTGTGGGCTCGCCTCTCTCCACTTCCAGCCCTACTGTCAGCCAACATGTTTCTGTGTGAAATGTAGTCAGATTAGCATTATCTGTGACAGCCTGGGTTTTTCTATGGTTGGGTAGCATCAGCGTGTACCTCCATTTTCTCCTGTCTTTTTGTTTCTTTTATTTGAGTAGGTAAGCTTAGGTTGGTCAACTCAAATCCCTGTTTTATTGTTTTGCCGTTAGGCTACCCTGAAGCTTAAAGATGTTAAATAAACCTCGTAAAACGGTCTTTGTTGCTGGTGGTTTTTGGGAGCTGGGAAGACTGGAGTCTCAGTTTTTCCCACAAGGCTGGGTCATAGCAGTTTTCAACCGATTCTGTCCGTGGTTCTCAACTCCAAGCTCTTCTTTAAATTTGTTTAACAGTCTCTTTTTGGCAAAGTTGCCTCGAGAAGCATTCAGTGATTGTGTAGTTTCCTTTGCTGCAGTACATATTAATGATCAGCAACGATGACCCCAAGTGTTCCTTGTGCATGCCAAGCCTGTTGTAGCTTGTTCTTCTTTGTTATGGAGGTCCATTGTCATTGTCCAAAAAAGCTGCCACATTGTTGGTCATTGATTGGTTCATCTCATTGGAGCCAGCAGTGTTTGCATGCCGCTGTCATGTTCATTTTAACATTTGCTCAGCTGAAGTATCGCTGTTATTTCAACCATAATCCTCGTAGCTTATTCTACAACTGTAAGACTTATTAGAGGTTTCCTATTCCCAGCTGTATCTATAATTAAAACTAAATTAAAATGTGTTTTTTTTAGCACTTTGATGTCCTTGAGAACAAATAATTTGAACTTTCTTTTTTACCTGTGTGTAGCTGAACAAAACTCCACAGCAGGATGTCTTTGTCATCAAAGAAAAAACGTCTGAAAGTTGTTAAAGGGCCTCGGGGGGGTTTGAACCGCAACTAATTGCAAGACAAAGCTTCGGAAAATGTCATCCATCATCTCCATATTTACATTCTCCCTAGTTTATTATTTTTCTTCTTATTGAAAATCCAGTGGTCGCCCAGAGGAAGGGGGAAGAACACGGTCGCTTCCTCCTCTAAGCAGTGAAAAATTGCCCTTTTACTGCAGGCATTCACCCATTTTCTGGCACCCTCTCACACTCAGGATGAGAGTTTTGTGGAATTACAACAGGACCAGGAGTTCTTGGAGGGCACGCCGCAGTGTGCTCCAGACTTCCTTTCTTTTAAATGAAAAGCTCAACCTTCGATGATCCCACACTATTTGGTATCATCCATCTGTGGAGGTTTTATTTCATTATTTCTTTGTGATTGAGCGTTGCAATTTACTTTTCTGGGTTACCTGCTTTGCTTCAAACTGCCTCGCTTTTTTTCTACTTCAGTTTTTGATTTCCTGTTTCCCTGAATGACTTTGTACCCCCAGAGTATAAGGTTCCTTCTGCTGTGTATGAGTTGGTGCAGAAAATAAAACTGATAGCAGAGCCAGAATTTTTATAGTTGACGAAAGGCAGGAGTCCTACCCTTGTCTGAAAACCTGAGATGTTGCACGGCTGCAGTTTTTAGAGGATAATCTATGTATGTAAAATCCTCATCTGTAAATCTGTGACAAGTAATTACAGCTAACATATGAAAGTTACAATATTCCCACTTAAATCTAGAGGAAGTGAACAAAAATAAAATAGAAATCTTGTAAATAGTATACTTAAACCATTATTGTGAAAATTAGTAATAAACCGGTAGCCATTTACAAGTAACTTACTGTAAAACAAAGTCATAGTAATTAACTGGCAACCATTGACAAGTAACTTACTGTAAAACAAAGTCATAGTAATTAACTGGCAGCCATTGACAAGTAACTTACTGTAAAACAAAGTCATAGTAATTAATTGGCAGCCATTGACAAGTAACTTACTGTAAAACAAAGCCATAGTAATTAACTGGCAACCATTGACAAGTAACTTACTGTAAAACAAAGTCATAGTAATTAACTGGCAACCATTGACAAGTGAGAAAAGGTCCCACCCTTGTCTGAAAACCTGAGGTGTCGTTTTTCGAGGTTACTGTCGGTTGATAAATCGCTGTCATTAATATTTGTCTGTGTGTGACTGCTGAGCTCTGACATCGCTGTAAAATGGCAGCTGTAGCATTGCCCCCTTTTTATATGAATAACATTACTAATTCATTAGCAGACCTATTTCATTTGAGTCAACCCCTCATAGTCATCGTTCATTGTTCTGCTTTGGAGCTGTTAGTAAAAGTGACAAGAGAAACGCATTGTCATTAGTTTATTGGATTTTTTTCTCAACCTGCAGAAATGAGGAACATAAAGCTCGCAGTGATTGAGCAATAAAGAGCAGTAAGACTAAACAAACCCTGTGGGACTGAGCTTATATCTTATATCCCTGGCGTGTTATCCGCATTCTCCGTCACTCAGTTGGTTGGATTTTACTGAGCGGCGGCCTGCTCACTATTTATTGGACCATACATCATGCATTTATCAGGCTTCTGTCTTGCTCCTCGGCAGCGAGTGAAATAAGAATAAAGAACCAACACAACCCACATCCCCTCTGTAGCTCTCTGGTACAGTGTGTCATTAGAAGTTCTCGTCAGCTGTCAGCTGCTGCAGAGCGAACAGGCCGACCCAACCCTCCTTCAGCCGGGCACACCTGCCTCTGTATGTATGTGTGTGTGTGTGTTTCTATGAAAGCACGACCAACAGGATTATATACCTGTCACAAGTGTCAGTCAAAGCTCGAGCTGCCCCCTTCACCTCCACGCATCCACCCCGCTCCCAAACCCCCCCTTCATCTGTGAGCTGCTGACAGCTGTAGTCATAGCAACAGAGATAATATGATGACTGTGTGTATGTCAGAGCCTCTGCCCCACTACCTGTGACCGTACCTGTCATGAGCACTTGACATCTATTTAATGGGAATATGTTAAACTGTCATTCAGTTAAATATGGAGTTGTTTAGCAGTCTGGTTTTGTCAGAGTCGTTTCCAGAAGTTGAGTTTTTTGGTGAAATCTTATTTTACTTTCTTATTTTTGTAATTTCCTTTTGCTTGTTGCAACAGAACAGAAATGGTATTTTGTATATACTGTTTATATATAGTACACAGCAGTGATGGCTGGAGAAAAAGAAAATAGCACAACAAATCCCCAGAAAAACACCAAAACCAACAAAGAACTGAGCCGTGTAATAAGTATTGCCTGTATAGCCAAACATGTTGTAGCTTATTCCTCTTTGTCACGGAGCTCCGCCGTCGTCCAAAACAAGTGAGAAGTGCACAAAAGGAGCCGCATTGTTACACTGGGTGACATGTTCCTTTATGAACATGAACACAGTAGTTTATTTAGAGTTGGAAAATACTTACTGAGGGCTGCAGACCAAGAAGTACTGAGACACAAACTAACACATTTCTTGGTCTTTTCATGGGGTGTTATCAATCAGAAAAACATAGATTAACACCATCTGTATTCCTATATAAAGAAAGCTTAAGTAATGGCAAATAAAATGTGAATAAAAGTTACAATATTCCTATTAAAATGATAGTGGAAGTAAACATGAAAATGTAGTAAAATAGTGTAAAACTGTTGAAATTTACAGTAATTAACTTGCAGCCATTGACAAGTAACTTACTGTAAAGTGACTGGTAGCAACTGACAAGTAGCTTACACTGAGAAATACACCAAGATATAGCCATTGACAAGTAACTAACTGTAAAAGATTCACAGTATTTAACTGGTAACCATTGACAAGTTACTGTAAAAAAAAAAGCCATTGAGGAGTAACTAAATGTAAACATTACAGTTATGAACAGGCAGCCATTGACAAGTACTTTACTCATGTAAACTCAGGTAAACCCAGGTAAAACATTTCCTGTTTTTATTTACAGTGCAGTACATTTACAGTCTCGATATAGCAGTATTGTTGTAACTCTAAAATAAAACAGTATTTTCCAAGTACTGTATTTTTGGTTATCCAATTATTTACTATTGACGATCACTGCTCGCAGCAGGATTGCAATATTTCCACTAAAATGCTCTAGATGCTCGTCAACAGTCTCTGGTCTGTACTGCAGTGTGCTGCATTTGCTTTAAATTGTGTCTTCACTGAAAGTGTGTATCCCAGAGTTCCCCATTAATCAGGTGAAGTCGGACATCCCTGAGCACATTTTCTGACTCTGGGCTTCAGTTGGGAATTTTTTGTGTTGATCCACATGTTGTTTCCGTGGCTTTCTGACAAGAATCCATCTGTGGCGGAAACACTGGTTTGTGTGTACCTCCGTTCATGTGTTTGTATGAGATGTAGGTCAGTCCTGCTGTTGTAGCCTCCTGGTGAACCCTCCAGTCAGACTGTGGACAGTCTAAACTGGCACGTGTGCACTCATACGTGATTTTCTGTAGACCCCACTGATCCTCCACATCTGCTCTTTTTTTTTTTCACTTTCCGCTTTACTTACCACCACCACCATGATAAAATACTGCAGCCCACCAATAAGACATCTAAATCATCGTAGGAAGAGCCGGTGTGGGAGCTGTATAAGTAGCACCAGCAGCAATAGGTCAGCTCTCCACGGCTCTTGAACACTATTTAAGAGAAAGTCATTTCTGATGGAATCTTCCCTTAGTCCACTGTTGATTTACGGAGGATTAAAATCATTAAAGCATGCTCGTCCGTGCTTATAGCCTTTCTCGTTGATTGTTGAGTCTCTTGTGAGTAAAACTGTATCCCGAGGACCCCGCAACACTCCGCTTTTTGCTTTGTTTATGTGATTGGAGACCGCAGGGGGCGGAGAAGGAAGAGTTGGTGTGATCCACGGATGAATTAAATTGAGCGAAGCCGTGGGACGAATAAGGGAAATTACTTCTTTCCCCTCTGTTTTTCAAAGACTGTCCAAACATATCAAATATGCACCATTGTAGACATTGATCTCCCGATACTGCAGGCTCTCTAAACTTCTTCTGCACTTTAACTCCATCAACAATTCTCCAGCTGCTAGCACAGTTTCTGACAAGGGCAGCCTCGTCTTCGACAAACTTCTTACTCGTGGCAATCCAAGTATTATTAAATTTAAACGACTATGCCCACAAGAGCCAAACATCAAGCAAGTGCAAAAACACAAGACGTAGCAGCCAGTTAATCTTACTCACTAGTCCAATAGCAAGAAGCCCAGCTCAGTGTCTGTCTTTCTGCCTTTTACTTTTAAGTTTTTTCTGTCAATGCCACCCCCCAAGCCCAGTTACATTGCCCGCCTGCCAGGCTCCAGGTCTGGTACGACACCAACTCCTTTTTGTGGTGGTCCAAAACGTTACTGTCCAGCAGGAAAGTCTGTAAGTCATAATTTCTGACGTAACAGCCTGGGTTCGGTAGGGATGGGGTAGTATTAGCGTTCACCACCCTTTTCTTCTGTCTTTTTGTTGTTTTATTTGAATAAGTCAGTTTAGGTTGGTCAACTTTAGTTCCTTTTTGTTTATTGTTTTGCTGTTAGCCCGCCCCGAAGCTAAAAGATGTCAAATAAACCTTGTAACAGGGTCTTTGTAGATTGGAGTCTCATTTCTGATGTTGCCTCAGGTTTTTACCCCTGAGGCCGAGTCATAACACTTTCAAACTTCAAACTTTAGTTTGTTTAGCAGCCAGCTCTTTTTGTCAAGGTTGCTTCTAGAAGTTGTGTGAAAACAAGTAATTTCCCATTTTTCATTATTTCTGTAATTTCCTGTGTTGCGACAGAACAGAAGTGTTTGTATAGTACATAACAGCGATGGTTAAAGAAAAGGAAAAGATCAAAATCAGCAATGACCCCCAAGTCTTTGTCGTCCATTGTCGTCGAAAACAAGTGAAATGTACAAAAAAGCTGCCACATTGTTGGTCATTGTTTGGTCTTTGCAGACAATAAGATAAAATATAGGATAACACCATCTGTATTTCTATATTACTCTTGCGTAAGTGAAGATTCTTGCAGTTGTTGGACATTGTTGTTGGTGTTTTCATTTTCAGTTGTGCATTAATGGCCTTGAGATTTGTTGACAGTAAGGAATATCTCGAATATCAGCAGACCTATTCTCATGTGCGTACATAAAATAAACCACAGTCCTGTTTCTCTGTCAAAGCCAAAGCTTTGATGAGGCTTCAGCAGTCTGAATTAGGCCAAATCAACTCATCGAGTTCCAGTCTTTAGTGGAAAATTAGGACAAAAATCTATTGTGTTATTGTCCCAACATGCAGCTCAACAAGAAAACTGTCTTGCCTCAATTTAGATTTGTGGATTTGTCCCTGATCTCTGACCACTTCCAACTGATGATTACAGAGATCATAACTCGTGTTAAGACGGACTCAAACAAATGTGAACCTGTTCTTTAAGATAAGAAGACATCATGGTCGCATTGGCTGACTACCGGTATGAGACAGAACCCAGGACAAACTCATCTTCTGCCATCCACCACCCTGACCTCCACATTTTTATGTTTCACTGCACTCTATCATGTCCCACTGCTGCTTCTCGCGTTGACACTGAAGGTTGTGTGAGGACTGTTTCCGAATAAGAATAATGTCGAGGAGAGAGCCGTAAGCAGCATTACCACAGGAAGGATATGGGCAGATGTATGAGCGTACTGTACACAGAAATCCAAGATGCTTATCGTCCAGTTTACTAAAAGAAACGCGTGTTTCTGATTGATAAGGACGCACTGGAAGAGCTGAATGTCTTACCAAGCTTTCACTAAACTTAGTATATCTTCAGTTTCAATTCTATAGTCAATATTTTGCAGCAAAGTGGTGTGACACTTGCCCAAAGTCAGCTGCTACCGGCTTCAGTACGCTGCGATCCTGATTATGTAAAATGAATGGATGGATATTTTGCAGCTGAATCAATAAATTCCAGATCACTGGATTTGTTCCAGAAAGCCTTAGAGCTGGAAATCTGGAGCATAGCTTAATCTCTGTGTCGCTCCATCGACTTTTATTTACCCTCCTCTGCTTTGTGAACTTTCTGCGGAGACAGGACTCGATGATACAAATACGTCTTCTTGAGAAACTCATTGTCCCGTTAGCGACCAAGCAAACTCAGAGAGTTTTTATCGCTCGGTAAGTCTTCACTGAATGAAATGATGTACAATCCTGAGAACGATGTGATAGTGGGGGAGAAAGCAGCCGGGCACAATAGACTAAAAAGAAGCTTGGAGAGCTATTGTGACAGACTATCGCTGGTTTCTGAATGGCTAGTGTGTTAACTGTTATGTATGCTTGTTAGGTGAATAACACTTCATCTGATGTGAATATTAAAATAACATCGACTGTAAATGGTACGGAGGAAAATAGCCACCATCTGCTCTGTGATTATTCCTTCAACTAACAAAAAAAAAAGTTTGCAAACTAATTAATTGGGACAGTCAACTCAGGCGGAGCTGTCAGCCTGACATGACATTTGCTGGTTGACACTTTTCATTCTTCTCTAATTCAGGAGAGTTTTATTTCCGCCTCATTATCTCGTATTATTTGCACCAACATCCAGAGAAACATGTTTTTCTCCTCACAATCTGTACAGCAGAAGGAACACTCAGAGAGCAGCAGAGGAGGGTGGAGGAGGATGGAGGACAGAAATGATTTTCCAGTAGAGATAATCAGGATAACAAAATTAGAGATGTCTTGTAAACATTACGGAGAATATGGAGGACCAGGCCGAGCAGCTTCAGATGTTGCCAAACGGACCTGAAGAGACATGGAGAGGAGACGGACCACACCAACACAAAAAAGGTCTAGGTTCGAGAACATTCATTACGTCTAAAGTACTTAAACCCCTGACAGTATAAAGAATGGACAGCATATCCGTGACGTCGCCTGTAGTTTTCTGAAGAGTTGTTTTGAAGCTCAAAATCTGTGGCCATGTTGGTAGTCCTGCCTCTTCCGCCTCCAGGCTAATTATCGGTGGAGCTCAGGCAGACTGAATAAAGCTTGGCTGCTCAAACAAGCCATCTGTAACATCACCTACCTGTCAGTCAAAGTGTCCACGCTCTTAATCCTGCATAACTTTAAGCCTTAATATAATGTGAACAGGTGAGTTGTATATAAATTCACCCTCAGTACAGTTGTCATGAACGGGGAAATTAGCTACAGAGACCAAAACTGTTTTTTGTACCAGGCTGTAAACATGTTTATTTCTGCTGTGAAGTTGGACATTTGAACATGGGGACTTATGGAGACTGACTCACTTCTGGAGCCAGCCTCAAGTGGACGTTAGAGGAACTGCAGTTTTTGGCACTTCCACATAGGCTTTGACGTCACATCCACAGAGGTTTCTGCTTGACTTAAACTCTTTGACTTCCTCTTTTTCTTTTTCCCATTTGTCCACATAGAGAAACCACCAGAGCTCTGAGCTTTAAAGAACTCCTTCCTCCTGTCTTCCCACCACCCACCGTCCATCTCCAAACACCTCCATCCACCCGTAACCCCAATTTCTCCCCTTATCCCTTCATCCCTCAATCCTCCCTGCAGTACACCACCTTCATCCATAACACGCAGTAAACCATCCTAAATCCTCTCCTACCTTGATTCCCTCCACATTTGTATCATTCGAGCGTCCTAATTACTCACACTGTTTTTCCAGTGCGGCACTTTTGTCCCTTTATAACTGCAGCTAATCGCTCTCCAGAGAAAGTGAAACAGAAAATGCACCAGGAGGAGGAGGACGAAGGACGGACGAGCCACTCCTGGTTACATCCGTACTCCTCAACAGCACGACCATCATCTCTATAAAAAAAGGAAGAGGCTGTCATCAAAGGCTTCAGTCTGGAGCATAGAAATTGACAGTATTAACCTTTAGTGGTGCTTGACACTATCAGGCTCTCTTATCCGAGTGGATTCCCGATGCCTCTCACGTATGTGCTGACCTCACCGGGATGCTGTTATTTATAAAGGGAAAGAGGAAAGGGGAATATTACAGAGGGGGGGGGGGAGAAGAAAAAAGCCTGAGAGAATAGAGATGATTGAACGGGTGTGAAAGAGGAAGAGAGCCGCAGAGACAACACAAGACCCACTGTGAAAATGAATGCATCCTCTCAGGATGGAGAAGCATACGCCAGGGAGAGAAATAACAAGACTTCCCTTTAGTGTACTCCACCATCAGATGCTATGATTGATCAAGTCAGGGCTCCTCTCTTTATTAACACTGATCACATATCGCCAGCAGCAGCAGCAGGGTTTTCCTACATGACTTTAAGGATGAGCAGCGTTCTTCAATTTCATCAGAAATTTATTTCCACCTGACGACTCCAATTTATCCACGATATTGCCCGTACAGCCTGATACATCTTGTCTATGCGTGCTTGTCAAAAAGGAAACCCGACTGACTTTTAAACCGCCACCATCAAGCCGTCCTTCAAAGAAGACCACGTTGGCCTTTGGGCTATACTGTTTCATACCAGTCAAGTCTGTCTCTCTTTCTGTAAATGCAAGAAGAATCTGGAATTTTATTTTCACTGTAGATATCAAGCTGAGTAAATACGGCAGCATCAGCTGAAGAGTATGAGCAATAATAGTTCAAAGCGCCTTATCTTTACCAGAAAATAACCATATATTCTATGAACCCTGTATCAAAGCACAAGCTCACATCGCCAATCATTCCTTGGCTGGAGTATGTATTGCACTGTTTGATTCAACAAGAGAAATGTTTAAGATGATGGTCCAAGGCAGGTATTGAGTTGCTTTGATCCCTGTGCCTTTGAAAGTGACGAACACTCTGTCAAGTGTGTCGTCTCTCCCCCCAAAAAATAAAATAGGTCTTATGCTTGAAGCATTGAAGCGGCACTGGTGGCCAAAACCAGGACCGTCTTTGCCAAATCTAAAAAAGAAACTCTCTGTATTTTTTACTTTCATGGAACAGCTTCTATCCACAAAAGCCAAATTTCAAACGAAGTGTGCTCCTTGATTCTATGAACGCAACTATGAATTAATTAGTGGCAACGTTGGATCTGAACTTTGTTGCCAACATCGTCCAGCTAAACATCGTTAATCGCACCTTTCTAGTCTTCAAACCACTGAAGACTCATTGACGCTACATGTCTCATTCATTCTGATGGCATTGGCTGCTGTGCAAGGTGCCAAACTGCTTGTCAGTTTTTTGGGAGCCAACCATTCACACATTGACGGCAGCTTTGGGATCAATTTAAGGGTTCGGTATCTCGCTCAAGGACACTTCGACATGCAAACTGTAGGAGCTGAGGATCGAACCACCGATCATCTAGTTGGTGGGCTGACACATACCTGGTGTGTGGCTTTGTAACACAAACATTCAAAACATTCAGCTGCTGATGTGATAGCTTTCCAGATTATCTGGTGTTTTTGGATTATTGTTCAAACTAGGGCTGCAATTAGAGATTATTGTCGTTGTGGATTAATCTGCAATTTATTTTCTGGATGAATCAATTAATCTCTTTGTTTATAGAAGAAACACAGACAAACATGTAAACTACAAATCTGTGGGATCTTATTTAGACGTGCTTGGTCATGCATCATTTGAATCACCGTGTTATTAGAAGTTACCCACGTATATCCTGCAGAAATTCAGTGTGAAAAACATGCAGCCATGTTGTAGCCAATCACTCCTGGGTAGCATCTGCAAAGAGTCCGACACGTGATGAAACACATCTGGTCTGCAGCATCATTAACCCGCCTTTATTCCCAGATTGCACAGTGTTGTCACAGCGAATGCCCTCCGTGGGCTACATGTACGAGCGGCACACAGACACAAACAAACAAATCCCAAACACCCACTCGATCCTGCTGCTATCAGCGCTCAGACGCCGCATTCATTCACATTCGCCTGCTCCTTTGCTCCCTCGTTTACTCGTGAACAGATGGAGCCAGAAGTTGAAGCTCGTACACACGGTTCTGCATGTTAAGGGCGCTGCGGCCACACCCGTCCTGACTCCATCTTCCCTGTCACACCAGCTCGGCCGTGCTCCCACTCCCGCTTTATGCCCTCATGTCATGCTCTCCGGCGATTACCGCCCTAATCCATATTTAATGGATTCAGCACACGCTCTCCTCCCGTCCCGATGCTTGCCCCTGATTAGACCTCCCCGGCGTTATGATCCAGATGTTACGACTGGATCGAGGAAAGAGGTGAAGGTGTCTGCGTTGAATGAGTCGAAGCAGACACAGACTTTCTTTCTTTTTTTTTTTTTTTCCCCGGTTCGAGTTGAGAGAATTGATTCGCTCCCCGGGCGGCTTGTTCAATCACAGTTACAGAGAAGCTATTATCTCCTATGTGTTTAATCCGATTGTGTTGTCTCCACTTACACGGACTGTGAAGGAAACGGTTTGATCGCTCCGTCGACGCCAAACAGGGAGGAGGAAAGAGATTTTATTTGTGTTTATTGATGATGATGGCGTGTCAAGCTGCAAATACACAACCTACAAACCTGTCTCAGGATGGCACATATGCTCAAAGCTCCCATATCCCTTCTGTCCTTGTTTGTGCATCTGTGTGTGTGTGTGTGTGTGTTTGTGTGTGTGTGTGTGTGTGTGTGTGTGTGTGTGTGTGTGAGATCACATGCTCACTGGCCCCATCTCTTCTCTCTTTCCTCTCATGTTTACCTGGAGCGGCGCAGCAGTGAAATCAAAGGGCAGAAACAGAGAGTTGTGTGCTCATTTATCTCGGTGCCTTCACATAGAGGGTGGCAGATTTTACAGCTCGCGCCCCCCGGTGCGATCATAGCATTCAGCCTGTGTGTGTGTTGTGTTGTGTTGTGTGTGTGTGTGTGTGTGTTCTCCCTCACCTTAGACCTCCTGCTCTACCTGATCTATCCGGCAGTGATATTCGTCGTCGTCTTGCAGCAGCAGCAGTCCATTAGCTCCTCTCACACGGCGCTGAGCAGGAAGGATTTTTAATATCGTGTCACCGTTTCCTTGAAATCTTTGTTCTTTTTTTTTTTTTTCTCGTGCTAATTTATGGAGGAAACTGAGGCAGTGGGTGGCTCATTTATACATAGATATATTCCCTGTGATGTCACTTCTTGTTATCTCGTCTCTGACTGAGACGGCAGGGTGTTAAGTAACGAACATCAGATGAGGGCCACATGAGCAGGTAGAGCAACTCCCAGATCTATGCAGCTGATGCTGGTTGATGTATCATCTGGACTTTTCACCTGGATTTGCAGAAACTGGTCCCTTGTAACATGTTCAATGATTAAAACAGTCGGGAACTCATTTTGAGGGTGATTACAGCAACATTGTGTGACTTTAACAGCATCAAATTACAGATGTTAAATCATTTTGATGCTACGCTGACGTGCAGTCAGGTGAGTGATGTCTCTGTCATCACCCGCGGCACACACCGCCGACTATTTCACTGATTTTAGTGAAACTAGATCATCTTTTATGGAGAAAATGTCTTCTGGTTTTCCCTCCTGATGTCCTCCGGCTGCTCCACCTCAACTCTGATGGACAGTGAAGTAAACTGCTGCCAACTGTAGCTGCTGTTAACTGCTGCCAACTGTAGCTGCTGTTAGCTCAGTTTGTTAGCTGGGATGTCCAAACTGTGAGCTCAGGGCACTGGTTTGGAGTGTTAGTGTTTGTACCACAGGCGTTTTAGAGCAACAGGAAGAAGAAGAGGAGGTTTTAAGACACACGGTGCATAGGAAAAGAAGCTGGTGTCGTGCCAGAACAGGAGCTGGACAAGCGGGAAACGTAACCAGGCTCAGGAGCTTCAATGGACATAATGACAGAGGCGAAAAGACCAAAGGGGCCGTTGACAGAGGAAGCTAAGAAGAGAAAATGAGTAAATCTTGGACTGACTTTTAGTCGTTGGCGGGAGTTTGGTGAAATAAAAGGTGTGATGTGTTTTTCAGCCTCAAAGATTACATCCATTTTTTTCTGCAGCGTAACAGTATTATATTTAGACTGTGGTTTATATATATGTTGTTTTTGAATGGCTCCTGACAGACAGTGTTGGCTTCTGACGTTCACTTCTTATATTTCAAATCAGGTTCGGAGGTGCGGACAGACAGAAGTAATATAGGACTGTTTTTAATGACACACCTGAGTGTCGCTGACAAAAATCCAATTTGGGCTCGAAACGTTGTCCTTTTCTCTGACGCGGTGAAGAATAAATTCTAAAGGGCACAGACGGCACCGCCGATAGAAATCACAGCCACCGTTTTTCTGGACTCGGCACCTGGATGAGATAGATGTTCGTGTGTTTTCACACATCACGGCTGTTATATCATACCTTTTTCACTTTTCTGCAGTATTTCAAGATTAAATCAATAAATGAATAGCTGCAAAACGAGTAATCGTGTCCATAAAAATGTGGAAAATATATGAATGAAACAACAATTTATGGAATAACTTCATAAGGAAAATATATGAATGAAACAACAATTTATGGAATAACTTCATAATCAGAAATTATTAATAAATAATTGTTATCACTGAACATTACGGTTGCATACAAGCAGCAACTTTTGTGGCTCTGACGTGAAGTCCTGCAGTTCCTCTAACGTCCACTTGAGGCTGGCTCCAGAAGTGAGTCAGTCTCCATAAGTCCCCATGTCCAAATGTCCAACTTCACAGCAGAAATAAACATGTTTACAGCCTGGTACAAAAAACAGTTTTGGTCTCTGTAGCTTATTTCCCCGTTCATGACAACTGTACTGAGGGTGAATTTATATACAACTCACCTGTTCACATTATATTAAGGCTTAAAGTTATGAATTGCTGTTACAGATGGCTTGTTGCCTCAGTTCTTTGTCTTTGCACATTTTTAGATTAGTTGGCGGCGACCAGAGCTTCAAAACAACCTTTGGGTGACGTCACACATACGATGTCCATTCTTTATTGCACATTGTGCGCAATGTGTCCATTTGTTTGGGCCAGCTTGAGTTTTTAATAGTGGTCAAATATAAGATGTCTGATGAACTTGTCCGGGGTGTACCCCGCCTTTCGTTCACAGGAAATGCTTTGACGATAAGATGTTCTGACTTTTTAATTGCCGTATATAATCTGACACAAACAATGTATCTACAATATTGCAGCAGTGCGGAGAAACAGGAAATCATCAATCAAAAAAATATACTATGCAAAAATACAAGAGTAAAAATAACCCACTTCTTTCTGTGTTGATCTGCTCGCTCTGAGAATGAAATGTCTTGTAACGCCGGAAGCTTCTTCATGGCAGCGTCCTCCAGCGCTCCTCAAACTGTTGACAGCGTGAGCAGTAAAAAAAAAAAACTTGAAACTCCTAATTTTTGTGAAAAGTTCCTGCTCTAAATCAGAACAAGGGAAGTCACGCAGCAGCTCGTATAGAGTTTCATATCGATCTGTCGAAGCTTCAACTGAAGAGAGGTAGTAGGCTTAATAAAAACTAAATTAAACCCATAAATTAAGAAATTTGCTTTGTTTCTTTCCTTTCATACTCGACAAGCAAACATTAATAATAGAAGAACACATTCGCAGCCGGTCCCGCCTGCCCCGGCTTACAGTAAACATATGTGCCCGAGCCTCGTGGCTGTAGTCGCCATATGGAAGCGATGGCAGCGTCCCCACCACTCATTGCAGTTGAGTAACTCTGAAGGCTCGCTTAAAGACCATGCCGCCGCATGCTCGACGCTGGCACTTCATGCTGTTGGACAGAGATTTATGCGTCCGCGGAAGTGTACAAAGAGTCGCTTGCTGTTATTGATTTGCCCCTCCGGTCAATTCGTTACCTCCAGTAAATTATGTCTTCGGGGAGCTTTTTAAAAACATCTCCACTTTAAAGGAATATGATCATTCATGCAGCGTTACAAGTCGCAGGAGGGTTTCTTTTAAAAAGCAGTTCATATATGCAGTAATGACAGTCAGCAAATTAAGGTTTTATGCTGAAAAGTGCTTTTTGTGTGTGGTTTATTATTCTTCGACACGCACGTGATATTTAATAAAGTCTTGACACCTTGAAGAAAACAACAACAATCGACTGGGGAGATCTTTACACTGAGAAACGTCCCGAGCCGTGTCCGTCCACTGACTGTCATCAATATCCTAGCAACCGTCTCCCAGGGGCTCTCTAATCTCCCCCTATCTAGCCAATTAACAAGTGAGGAGGGTCAGACGAAGCAGAGACTCGGCTTGAATCTAGGCTTCGTACTCTGGATGGAAAAGCTCGAGAGCGATCATCACTTCCGCTCGACACCCCGGCTATTTCTGAGGCGCCCAGGTGGCATCTCTCGCCTCCCCTCCGTGTTCATTTCTGTCTCTTGATTTGATTAGGCGTGACGCCACATGTCAGTCTGGTTGTCGTGTGGAAGGGATAGCCACTGAGCTCAGGCCACCTGTCCTCCTCCCGTTAAGCTGTTTCTGTCTTAGGACACTGTTACAGAAGCAGAAATAGCCCCTCGCTCCCTCTGCTGCAGCGAGGTTAACCGCTTCACATGCCTTTGCAATGTAAGGAGCTCGGGTTTCCACAAATGAAATAAATTGAATCGACTGAGAGAGAGAGAAGGCTTCCTGCTGAACGCTAATGTTCGCAGTAGGATTGTTGGATCCGCCTTCATCTGGCAGAATCATTCAGGTACCGCGCTGGATCAAATTCACCCCCCTCCCTCCCATCTCAGAGAGAGAGGGCCTTCATCTGCCTCCACACTTTGACAGTTATTCAGCACTTCTGTAAAAAGGCAGACAATAACGTCAATGCTCTCTATACCCCGCGCTTCTTTTATCTCGCTGGGATGCCATGGTGGGAGTATCTCTCCGATTCCTTGGCACATAAGATGCATGCAGTATCTCGCATGAATTATTCAAAGGTTCCCCCTTTTTTTTTTTTTTTTTTTTACTGACATTGAGCTGCTTGTGTGTCATTTCTTTATCTACGGGATCCCCCACGGAGAATGCACTACTGTATTCTGTGAGATAGAGGGGCTAAACTTTTCTGTATGCGAAGCTGGACGTCGGGAACAAAGGCTTCTATACTGTATCAAACATGACGTACATACAGGCGCCGCATAGTAAACACGGAGTCGTGTGAACCGCAGCTGCACCAGAAAACATATTCTTTTCACTCAATCAAGCCAGGACTGAGTGATTCTGACAAGTGTGCCCAAACCTCTCTGATATTATACGCTCACACCTCCACATGCGTAGGCATTGGCACAAATTAGCACAAGCAAAGAGGGGCTGGCGTGTCCTGTGGGAGAGGCAGCTGTCAGTCTTCAGATCTATTCTCGGCTCTGGGAGTCTTCACACAAACTCGGGGTGAGCGAGGGGGAGCCTGACAGGTTTTATAGTAATCAATCATTCGTCCCGTGGCTGCTCCGCAATTTGATATGAGCGATGACAAAGAGAAACAAAAGGAACCTGAAGGTATCAAAGGCGACCTCCTTCCAAGAGAAATAACTGTCGGCCACATCGCGACGACGTGCTTCACGGGGGAAAAATTGGCAAACCAAGCCACAAGATGCTAAAATGTATCCCTTCTTGCCCTTTCTCTTTATGCCCCCCCCTCCCCTCTGCCAACATGTTGTGCAATTATAGCTCAACATCCTAACAAGACCTCCCAGTAGACCGCCAGTCAGTGACGCTGTCAATTTGGTAGCTGAGATGGCTGGAAATGTCTCATTACTCTGCTGAGCACAAGCAGCAGAAAGTCCTCGGTTATAACGCAGAGTGTGTGTGTGTGAACCGTCCTGTCCGGGAAAAAAAGTCATTATAAAGGAATAACCCAAGGGATCAGCAGCTACCTTTACCTGCCCTTAGTCTGCATGATGAATAAATTACACGTTGGGGTTTTTTTTTTTCGCGGGTGAAGAGGGAGGAAGGTCGCGGAAGGTTCACGCTTGTCGCAAAAAAAAGCTGAATCTTACCCGTGGTTTGGTTTGTCGGTTGTCAAGAGACGTACAGGTGCGCGCGTGGGTTCTGTGAGATAGAGATCGGTTTAAAATTTTAGTAACCAGCATCTGTTTGCTACGTGACCTAGTTCAGCCAACTTGAATTTATTCAGATTTTTTTAACCAAAAACAAAGACAATCAAAAGCAGCAAAAGATGAAACAACACTGGATGTTTCTGATTACAATTTGGAGGCTGATTACAGAATTCAGAGGTTTCACCTTCCCCTCCTCTGTTTTCATCATACACTCGAGTGTGACATGAGATGAAGGCGAGCATGAAAAGAGCTAACAGAAGGCGGTGGGTCGATGCGGTGGTACGATCACAGTCTGTCTTGCCTTGGCCCCGCTGTGTGTGTGTGTGTGTGTGCATGCTTTGAATCAAGCTTGGCTCCGATATCCGCGTTCGCCGTCCAACACCTCCCACCTCCCTACTGCTGCCGAATCACAGTCCAAGAAGGATCCCCCGTAGGCCCTGAAAAGTGGGACTGCACCTCAATAAGTTTAGCAGCGACTGGCCTAGACGTGTTAACGTTCTTAAATCCAGTGATGCTCGGCTGATCGGTAAAACAAGAAACCCCGCTGCTACATGAATTAACAACCTGACAGGCGGTAATTTTCCATCGCTGTTGCATCACCGGGACTTTAATTAACTGAAACAAAGGAATGCTGCAGACTTCGTTTCTTGAATTTTAATAAATTACAAACTTTTGTTTGTTGCAGACAGCTCTGTAAATTCTCTGCGTAAATTGTAAATGTTATTGCCACCTTCCCACGCTCGTACGCCTCCGCAATCCACTACAAAAGAAGCTTGTGTGAGGATATTCACATAATAACGTTGACATTTTTTTCACCAATTTGGCTGAATTATGATGACAGGAAGTTCGTTATAAGCCCCTGATATTGTTCTCCGTGCTGCTGTTAATGGATCGTGTCCTGTTTTCCTCTTGAGGGTTTATTCATTCTCTTCTTTTGGGTGAAGAAATGTCAACCAGAATTGGATGCATGTAAATGAGGTGATTGTGCAAAGTCAAAAACAAAGGGATGACCTTCCAGCTTCAGACTGAAAAATATAAATGTGTTTTAAGGTCATTCACTCCACCGCACTGATCCACACTCATCCCGACAACTATTGGACGGATTACCGTGAAATCTTCTTTCGTCTTTCGTCTTTCCTTGACTCCTTTCTGTCATGAGATGTCATTGTGCCACGTTCATATCTCTCTTTAACTAATCTGACATCATCAGTCAAGATTTAGTGACATCTAGCGGTGTAGATTGCAACCCCCTCACATCACCGTCTCCTTCCTAGCATGACGTAGAAACTACGGTGGACATGAAACACCTTTAAAAATGTGCCAGTGTTTAGTTTCTCTGGTAGTCCTGCCTCTTCTTCTTCCAACAAAGACATGGATCATTGGTGGACCTGAGAATGATGCCTGTTAAATAAGCCACCTGTAAGGACACCCACCTGTCAATCAAAGCGTCCACGCTCTTAATCCTGCATAACTTTAAGCCTTAATATAATGTGAACAGGTGAGTTGTATATAAATTCACCCTCAGTACAGTTGTCATGAACGGGGAAATTAGCTACAGAGACCAAAACTGTTTTTTGTACCAGGCTGTAAACATGTTTATTTCTGCTGTGAAGTTGGACATTTGGACATGGGGACTTATGGAGACTGACTCACTTCTGGAGCCAGCCTCAAGTGGACGTTAGAGGAACTGCACTTCAGCTCGGTGCTTCGTTGAAACTGTTGTTATCCACGAGCAGCTACACTTCCACGCAAAGATTAGTCGTGATCTACGTCATCTGAAGTGTCTTAAGTGTTAGGACAGCTCAAGGACATTCCCAATCATCTAGTTGGGAATCTTTGTACACAAATAAATAATTCAGAGCATCAAAAACACTTTTTATTTTCCAATAACATCCATAAAATTCTGGATTTCAGCTTTAAATTGGTGTCAGTGTTTCCAGACAAGACAGGAATAGTTTTTCTGTTCTCTCATCCAGCTCTAAAGTATTTCATCACGAGCTTTTTGTCACTTTACTGGATCTCAGTCTCAGTCTCAGTTTTTATCTTAAGGTGATTGTTAAAGGATTAAAATATGATTGTAATTTTATTGTCGAAGCAGAAAAATGAAAACGTTCCCACTCGTCTAACACAAACACACACACACACACACACACACACACGGCTTGATATGAAGTGCCTGTGTGGGAATACTTGAATCTCATTGTCGCCGAGCGTAACGCTGAAATAATGAAACTGCTGCTAGACTTTCTTAAAAGCAGCTTGTATAAGCTTTTCTTTAACAATATCAGCGCGCTGAGTGAAAAGTAATAATTACCCGTATCCCGTGTGAGCTTATTCCGATTTGCCGAACGTCGTTATTTTCTCATCTTGTCGGTTTATACGCCACTTTACCAGCCGCCAGAACAGTTTTGATGTGTTATTAACACGGAGCTGAGACTGATAAAGTCCAAATCAAAGCATGAAGCAAATAACAACAGTCTGTGATGCCTTATTCGTTTGTTTGCTAAGTTCGTGATCGGCCCTAATTTCACAGTGACACAAGATTTCTTCATTCAGTGTTTTTAAACGAGCCGACTGTCGCCTCATCGTTCTGATTCGCCGCATGTCCCCAGAGCTAATTTTAAACCTCTCGTTTTAGCAGGCTGAGGCTGAGGCAGCGTGAGTATCCCCACTCCGGTATTACTATTCCTATTGGATTGTGATGTAAAGCGTGATGCATTGTGGGAGGTGGTAATCTAATCCCCGATGCTGGCACTCCTGAGGGCGGGAGATCTCGCCGCGTGATTGGAAAATTCATCTTAATAAAGTGACAGCTACATCATCAAGCTTCGGCTTCCTCCCCACCACCACCAACACCATCACCATCACCATCCTCACCCACACCTGCACATGCAGATACACTGCGGCATATATGCACACACACACACACACACACCTGTAACATGTTTCTAACATGTGCAGTAATAATAAACAGCCCGCAGCCTCAGTTTCATGCGGCTCATTCACAGATTGTCACTTCGTCAGTGTCACCCCCATCAAGAAAATCCCACACAGCGTGAGTTTAATCCACAAAAATACAAAAAAAGATTATACGTGCACGTCGCTGGATATTACTGGACAAAAGGAGGATTTGTAACAGGCAGATGAGAGAATGTAGATACAGGGTGAGGCTGACAAACTCCTGCAGAGTATGATTTAATGTATATTTAATGCTAAAGGTTAAAGACTCTCTCTTCCCCTCTGGAGGTTTTTCTTCATGCAGATTCTTGTTTATTTAAGAGATGTCTGTCTCCGGCATTTCTGCCTTCGCCTAACAGGCGCTAGAGCTGCGTGGGATTTTGACAGTATTGAACGGTTTTATTTTAAAAAATTCAACAACAATGTCTCTTTCCAGAGAAAAGCGTCCCTGTAAGTCTGTCAGGACTTTTTCACAGGGACTCGCAGATGAAATCTGTTGACCGCGAGGTCTCTGAATTATCCAGAGTAACGTCGTGCCTGGAAAGACATTTTTAAAATAAAAGCTTCGAGAGACTCCTTCCACCTCCGTAGCGCTGGAATGAAAAGACTCAGAAGAGAGAAAATGTTTGTGCATATTCATATTTGTGTAGCTTAGAGCTAAGTTCAAAACGTTCAGTTAATGCTTGGGTTGTCACATTAAAGCGTCTTTACCCTGATCCCTGCAATACTTAAAGCCGCCCCCTTGATGAAATAAAGCGTCAGAGGTTCATAATAAGCTGTGTAAACACTTCCTATGTAATAATAGCACCGCTAACAAAGATCTGCTAACTCAGTGACAAGTGCATTTTATTTCTGGTGAATGCTTCCCCAAGGAACAGCTCCTGCTTTCACCTTGCACTGCTGAAAGTAGCTGCAAAAAAAAGTGCATTCAGAGAAAGTTAACACATCTTAAATCTCCAGCTCTAATAATAAGAGAGAAGTAAACAGTAAAATGAGATGATAGCTCTAGATATCTAGTGGCCAAATTGCAGGTTTTTCCATTCATTTGAGTGGAGGTAGTCCAAGTTGAGCTGAATCTGACGCAGCTCAACGTCACGCTGCAGCCAAAAATCAGACGACTGGACCGGTCAAACCTCCACAGTCAGCCTGAAATCTCTCTGAAACTGGGACTATCCAGGTGGATTCAGGTCTCTGATACTCTACCTGTGTGTGTGTGTGTTCTGAATTTGTTTATTTCATGAAACCAGCTTTTAAATCCGAGTCTGCAGAATGGTGACACAAAGAAGTTTAATTTGGTTTTGTGAGAGCGAGCGTTGGTTGAGGGACATAGACAGTGAATGAGAGTGAGGGAGCGCCGGCCTCGATAGCGAAAATAAAAAGTTATTTTCTGATTCACCACACACACACACACACACCCTGCAACAACCATAATAGACTGCAGCCTCTGATAGTACCGTGAATTGTGCATCGCTTGGCCCGTCTCAAGGTCGTATTCACAAAAGAGTATTCAAATAAAGCCCGGCGCAGCATAAAGTTTTACATCTGAGTGCAGTTTTCCCTTGTGTTGCATCTGTAAGTAATATTTGTTCTTGAGGTCTAAGCTAAGTTTGAGTCCAAAAATTTTAAAAATGCAGTTGCAAGACCAAAATGTCCCGCTCGTATCTTTAAATGTTTGTTTTTGGAATAGAACTTATCTAATTCAAAAGATCTGTGACTCACTCTGTATTCAGTGTTTTAACTGTGTACGGAAAGCTCCTCCTTGCGTAACCATCGCCTCTTTTTTATGTCGTTTCCCTCGCGGTGAATCTCAGGTATTCTCCTGTCTCCGTGCCATCTGTGCACACACGATGTGCCGCTATTGCTTCACCTGGCTACAATCACTGCCGCCATGATCACTGGACGCGCTTCAGTTAGCAGCAACTCTCTGAAGACGCTCACTCTGACTGTGTGTGCGGCTATTAGTGCCGATGTTTGTGATTCTGTAATTTTTTCCTGTTTGCATTGAAGGGCCACCAAATGTTTGCTCATTTAAATACGAGCAAATGGCACCGGAGCACCGAGACGCTATTTGTTTGGCAGCGGCGTCCGGAGTGGATTCGGCCTTTTGGTTTTATTTGTGCAGTCTGAGTAAATTCGCCCACACTCGGACTTCTGCATGGTTTTCTGTCTCGTCTCCTGTCATGTGTTGAGCCAACTGTTAAGCGCGAGTCGCAGCTTCAAATTGAAGGAGGAGATTGTCTCGTTTTTTTTCTAACCTGAGCGAGTCTGAGACAGTGTGGGCCGACGGCAGATTAGAAACACATGTAATCAAAGCTTGTGGCTCTGTGCGGTTAAAGCGGGGCTGTGGCGTTCAGAGTCAGGGGTTATAACACATCATGAACACCTCGCAGCGTGTTGGAAAACTCAGCCCCACATCACAAAACAAATGCCTCGAAAAATGACCCAACCTTTGAATCGATCGTTTTTCCAGCGGTATTGTGCAACTCCATTACATGGCACAGGTGCTCATGATACTGTGTCCACCCCCTGTGCACCAAGGGGTGGACAAGATTTCATAAACTGCAGAAAAATAGATGTCAGATTGGAAGTGTGCTTTAGAGGACGGCTGCCTGGCTGCCGACACCACCCAACGTGTCATCACGCCTTTGCTGCTGCTG
The DNA here is from genome assembly GCF_000972845.2 of Larimichthys crocea. Classification (NCBI taxonomy): domain Eukaryota; kingdom Metazoa; phylum Chordata; class Actinopteri; family Sciaenidae; genus Larimichthys; species Larimichthys crocea. The sequence goes on from NC_040023.1 coordinate 35,286,810, forward strand.
TTGTTGTTGTCGTGTGTCCTCGAATAGATGCAACCAGACGCATACATATTGCATGTTTTTGAGGGCTGAGATGGAGATGAAATACCACACCCCTGACTAGAAGAATGCCATCCACTGTGCGGAGAACAAGCCTCCCCGCTGTGCGGACTTTTGATTCTTTCTGTGCTTACAGTAAAGAAACGCCTTGAACAGCCCGTGTCAGTGCTGCTCTTACAAAAGAAAACCTCGGAGACCATCACTGAGCCTCCGACACTCCCTGTGTGGCACCGACTCCCCCCAACATACTCTCTGCCAAGCCATCACACCCCCTTTAGGCAACAATCCCTGAGCTCTGTCGGCTCAGATTTGAGTAAACAGATCAACAAAAAGCAGACGCGTGAAGCTCTCTCGTTGGCCTGCAGTCGAACATTCTGTGTGTGCTGGACAGCTCTCGGGTGTGTTTGTGTTTGTAATGCTTGTATCACCTCGCTGCAGAACAACAGCGTTTATTTCTTGGTAAATAACGATAAAAGAGTTCACCGCCGCAGTGCACACACATATTTATTTTTACCTTGACAGTGATGAGTACGGCCAATGGTGTTTGTTCTATTTTCTCCTGAGTGTCTCTACTTTAGATGCAGAGGGTATTCTTCACGGGCACAGACTTTTATATATTATTTTATCATCAGGACTTTGTTATTACGCATACTTCTTGTTCTTTTTTCACACATATGAAGAATTATAAGTGTCCAATCAAGATGAGCCGCTCTGATTTTTATGCATGTTTAACCGTCAAACATAATAAATGGAACTGAAGCAAAAGCACATTCACACCAAAGAAGAACAAGGAAACTCTTGCCGTCATAACACCATCAATAATTTCCCGCACACTGCCAGGCGGCCTTTTTTTTTATAGCAAAAGAAAAATACTCCCTCATTAATGAGACTGGCTTCTGTACGCCGTGACAAACAGCGGCGGCGAGGCTGTCGAGGGTGGCCAGACATAATTTTCTTTGAGTATATAGCGGCACACAGCATGGAAAGCTTCCCTATTTACTCGCTAAAGACCAGTGTTGAGCTTGTTTGCATCCCTATTAGTCTCCACTTTCAGCGGTTGCTAATCTTCCTGCAGGTCCAAACAATAAATCACTTCATTCACCGTCATCAGCTCATGAGACGGTTGTAAAACAGGAAAATAAAACCCAATAAAAATGCAACAATTAGGCGAAGAAATGACACAGCAGACAAGCAACCAAATTAACAAACAACCGCCAAACAGATATCAAATAAATGGGAACAAATTGGACAATGGACGCACTTAGAGATAGGCAGGGATGTACAGTAATGTTGTTTATGATTTGAAAAGCCAAGTGGAGGAATTAAAATCATATTGAATGATTCCTCACAGTTTAATGCCAAAGTTCAGTGGATGCAGACCAAGGATGTAAAAACCTTTTAATTAACCAATATCACCATTATTAACCATGTATATTGTAGAAAGTGACATTTGACCTGATGCTATGACCCGTTTGTGTTCTTGTTCTACAAAGTTATAATGCCTGAATAATAAATAATCCCAATAAAGACGCAAATAAGGATTATTTTAACTGTTTAATTAATTTGATTAACATGCAGATTGTTTTCCTAAAGTCATTACTTGATTTGAAAACAATGACTAAGGCAGCATAGATAAACTTTATGCTGCCCGAAGGAAAATTTGGCTGTTTGAGGGGCAGAAATATAAAAAAGTAAAGTAAGTTACAAACTCGGGATACAATTAAAATTGTTTTGCATTTCAGTAATAAATCACATGGGGACACACCTCTGATTATGTCAATGAGAATAAGCTGTAGATTGAGGCACTACGTCAGGGTCAGGGTTAGTACCCCATTTTAACTACCTTAAGGACACCTTAAAGGACACTTTTAAGACATGATGTGGGTCACCTCTTCCTCCAACAAAGGCACAATAATAAATAAACAAAATAAAAAGATATATTAAATATTGCACATACCTTGGGCCTGGAGCATTGGTCGCCAGCTGAGCTGCACCAGTGGAAGGAAAATCCCTGTCACGACATCCTAGAGCCTTCTACATTTTTAAGGCCAAAGACCTGAACCACATAGAGAGACAGAGAAAATACAATCTACTATGTCCATTGTATAAAAATATGTGTTGTATATTAAACTTGACCCGCAGTAATGTGTAAGATGACTGATAGTGCTAGGTCACATGATTTTACGAGCATTCATGGGTAACCTTTTCTCAATCTTGTGTCTTCTTCTTAGTACAAGTACTAGTAAAAGTATCTAATAATGTTGTTGGATTCATGTTAATGTAACATGTTTTCAGACATATTTTACTGTTTGAAGACACAAACATAACAATGATTAAACTCTCAAGCGTCTGAGACCCCCTTGTTGAAGATCCAGGTCCTTGGTTGAAAGATTCCTACGATCAGATCATCCAAACATTTGGCTTTTCTTTTGACTGACACTTATTTCCACACTTACTTACTTTAGTTTATCACCTAAACAACTAATCATTGGTGCTCTAAATACCTTCAAAGTATAATTTAAAAGTTAGTGACTTATTCAACATTTTGCATCACACATTACAAGTTTTGAGATTTAAGTTTTGTAGCATTACAGTGAATTCTCCATCGCACTACAGCAGAATTTCTAAACATTTACTAGAACTTCCTTTAATTCAGAAAACACCAAGAGTAGTTCGATACATCTCCCTGATTTAAATGCATCTTTATTTGACAATATGAGTACTCTAATATAGTTTATGCAACTTTTTAAGTTGATTTTGGGCCTTGGAGAACTATACAATGTTTACCCGAGTACAGTAATGGTTGCCAATCTTTGTCTGCAGTGCCCTCGCTTGCAGATAAAGTTATTTTTACACAGGGTGTTTGACGAGTTCGTCGTTATCATCGTCATCTTGTAGCTAAATTGATCACCAAATGAGAAATGTCACGATCTGTCTGATGCAGCTCGGCGTGTGATAATGATTGATGGATTGATTGATCCATCACGTCATACGTTTGCTTCACAATAATTAACCAAAACAGGCTCAGCTCTTATGAATTTTTACAAGGCGGGGGAAAGCAGAGACAGGTGGCTCAATCAGTCACAATCATGAGGGGATACGTGAGGGGAAAAACAGGCGCGCCGACAGCTCCGTCGGTCCAAACATCTCGCTGAAGATTTGATAATCAGCAGCTGTTTTACCCAACAGAGTCTGCGTCGAGGCACTTCATGTTTTCGTCAGTGTCGGTTCATCGTCTCCGTAACGTTTACTTTCACAAACTTTCTCCATACTTTGCTAACATGTAGCACCAAAGCATTTATTATTCAGCCTTCAAAGTGCTAAACTGCCTGTGCCATCTGGGTAGTCGTCACTGGAAAAAACACTTGTCCGCTGATTGGATGAACCATCTACGGCCGTCTAGCACCAATCATATCAATGGACCATGTAATGCAGTCAAACTCTTACCAAAGCCAGTTGGAAGAAGAACCTCTTTAACCTGAACCTCGCTAAGCTCTCATTGTTGTTTCCAAGCAAACATTGTTTCACACATCTAGTGTTAAACCCGTAGACAATGTAAAACATGGATGTAGTATCCGTGACGTCACCCACGCGTTTCTGAAGAGCCGCTGGCCGCCGCCGCCAACTTGGCAGTCCTGCCTCTGCCGCCTCAAGACATGGAGCATTGGCTGAATGAAGCCTGGTTGCTCAAACAAGTCACCTGTTACGGCACCTACCTGTCAATCAAAGCGTCCACACTCTTAATCCTGCATAACTTTAAGTCTTAATATAATGTGAACAGGTGAGTTGTATATAAATTCACCCTCAGTATAGTTGTCGTGAACGGGGAAATTAGCTACAGAGACCAAAACTGTTTTTTGTAGCAGGCTGTAAACATGTTTATTTCTGCTGTGAAGTTGGACATTTGAACATGGGGACTTATGGAGACTGACTCACTTCTGGAGCCAGCCTCAAGTGGACTGCAGTTCGTGCCATAGCTGCCATATTAGTTCCTCAAAGGACACTGACTGGTGTGGACACAAGTACATAACTTGAAGCTCCTTGTATGAGTCCACCTCAGTTTATGGACCTCTGATCTCTGTATTCGACTGTCCTCATGAACACTAGCGAGCTCCTCATACCAACACTTTGGGTACAGGAAGGAAAATGAAGCACTAGTCGGGTAAAGAGTCGAGGACACTCACCGATGTCTCCAAGATAATGGTTGTTATTGTTGTGTTCGGGAATGTGAAGGTCACCTGGTGCGTCCTGAAAGGAAACAGGCACCTGGAGCGTGCAGAGCGTGTGCAGCGATGCATTGTGTCGTCATTGTTATTTGCACAGTCGTGTGTTAGCCGCCATTCATTAGGGGCTGACAAGAAATGTGAGAAAAGTGTGTAATGGGAAATTATGGAGTTTATTGATTTGCAGCTGAATTTTACAGCTTCTGACAGTCTTGACATTTTTCAGTGATGGACCTCTACACAGACCGCTGCCTTTCCACTCGTGGGAATCGTGTGCGCGTAACACACTGACAGTTGAAAACTGCAAATCAAAAATGAAGTCGGACGCTCGCTTGTCAGACACAGCGGTGCCAAAATGTAGAACCAACTGTTCCAAGCTGTTTTTCACTCTGGCTCGGCGCCCGGTCCTGACCCCTCGACTCGGTTTGTCGAACTTCTTTCATGTTGCAGATAGCGGAACATCGTCACCGCTGAGCATATGTGGGTGTTGTTGGGTTTGGAGCTGAGTTCCCTCTAATTTATCTCGTCACTCCTCCATCCTCTGAGGGTGTTTACGAGCAGAGAGGGAGAATCTGTAAACAACAGAACAACACGCTTCTCTTCCAGTTTCTGTTGCTCACTTTTGGCTTCTTCTTCTTCTGCTGCTGCTGCTTGTCATTTTTTATTTGGTTCAGGTTCAATTTCAGGTACTTAAGAGTGTAATGTTGCTGCTGAGCCTCACTTGAATTTCAATTTTGTACTAAACAGACGTTGTAGTGTTGTAGTACTCGAGTTGGTCTTGAGACTTTTACTCAGTCTTGAAGAAAGAGGACTTGGGAATATAATCTCCCAATAACGTCTAATTTGTCCTGACACTTTCAGAACTTAAGTTTCATTTTCACTTTCGACGTTGGCGCACCACTGAAGAGAATAAACCAAATGGTGAAAACAGCTGAGAGACGGTTCAACAAGTTGTTCTACAGTCTGTGGTTATAGAGCAAACACCTGTGTGGACAAAGTCTTTCTTTCTTTCCCATGGACCTCCACAGAAGGTCCAAGGACGTCCACCCACCACAGTCTCACCAAAACCTTGAGAAAAACATGCATCATTAAATGTGTCTGTGCATTGTTTGATTGATTTGTTAACGTTGTGATTGGAGGTTAAACTTCTTGCATCAAATGAAACTAATAACTTGACTCCTTTCTTCTGTTTGTGAGGAGACGTCAGCCAAATCTTCTGTAGTAAAATGTGATTTTTTTTCATCTGTATAAGAAAACAAACAGCCTGAGAAGGCTGCGAGATGTGAGCCTCACCCAAAGAGATTTGGCAAATATTAGGTAGCTTAACCGACTACAGGGTCTTGGTCTTGACTTGGTATCGGTTTAGCTGGTCTTGACTACAACACTGGTTAAAGATACCCACTTAACCCTTTATAGGTCACTCATTGAAATACTTGGACATTTAAGATTTCAACCATTGCTGGATATAAGAAGACACATTTTCTTTGACTCAGTTTTAGGCTGCAAATCAAAGTCAACCTAGGGTAAAAAAACAAACAAACAAACATTTATTTCAAATTAACAATCAGATATAAGTCCTACAGAAGTCATTTGAAAATATCACTCACGTGATACAGTGGAGAAAATGTTAGGGTTAGGGTTAGAGTAGGATCCATTAGAGGCCATAGCAACGCTACCTGTGACGTAGCCTGACATCCGCTGATTGGCTGGAGAAAGTCACGTGATTTTGTTCCTTCATTGAGAGTGGCTGGAGAAAGTCACGTGATTTTGTTCCTTCATTGAGAGATGTGGGGACCATATATGGTTCCTCGCTGATAAAGGGTTAATGTGATGTGTAGCCTCTCGTCAGCTTTGGTCAAACTTTGGACACTTTTACACAATGGATTAACATTAGAAAGGGATGTCTTCACAGTCGGTGTAGTATATAACATGAAGTATGCACAGAGGAGCAAAGATAAAACCGACTATTCAACATGGTGTGACTTGTTGAAACGTCTGCTTCGCCGGACGTGATGAATAAAGAGTCATCAAAGAAGCTCCTTCGAGGCACGCGAGCACAATCACGGCATTACGGCTAATGTAATTTAGATCAAGTGCGAGCGGAGAGCCTTAGTCTACGTGGCTTAGCGCTGCGCAGCCCGGGGCACCGATCACACTGAATGAAGGCCGGGGTTAACAATCATCCATGAATGCTAAGCTGCTCAAAGTATTCCTTCAGATGTGAAGTATCAGCCTCTTTTTTCCTGGAACTTTTGCTCTTTTCCACGTTGCACGCTGAGGCCTGTCGAGGGCTAAAAAGCCTATCGTCCATCTGTCGCTAAATAAGGCGATCATTTGAAGGGAAGGCGTGATGTGAATGGCAACATTGTGTGTGTGTGTGTGAGAACAGTATTTATATCTAGCTGTGCTCTTTAAACAACAGATTTGTTTTGTAGCTCTTGGCAAACAAACGCTTCGCTGAGCTTAATGTGACTCAACGTGGCAAGTTCAGTGTGGTAGTACTTAGCTCTCCCGAAGGCCATGCAAACATGCAATTATCGCATTGTAGCTCATATCACCAATTCTGTCTAAACTGTGAAGTTGTGTAGGGTGTTCAAACTTGAAGTAAAGTTGCTTTTTTAGCAACTCAAACTTGCAGCAAGCAGCAGAGCGACACAGAGAGAAGGTTGCATGATCAGACGTCGTTGCTACGAAACGATGGATCAATTTTCAGGCACGTTTGCGTGAGCTTTAAAACAACCGTTCATGTTTAATCACGAAAACAAGCTTGTTCGGGCTTTCAGGAACCTGAAAATATCATCAAAACACTGAAATGTTTGTGAGACGCATCCGTGAAATAAACACAGTCACCCGCAAAATCAAACCTGTGTAAAATCATCTTTGATTTAATCTGACAACTTGACTTGAAGTGATTCTCAGTTACAGGAAATGTGTGGGAGAACAAATCTTTAGAGAGCCAAGGCTTACACAACTTACACATTAACATACTTTCACCCTTCAGACCGCTTCTTATTTTTTATTCTGCAGCGTACAGCAGCAAAGTTTCCACTCAGGGTTCAAGAGCTTTATACCCTTTCTCTACCAGTTTCCCTGCAGTGACTTCATTTCACTGATTGAGGCAAACCAGCTTGTATTTTTCAAGCACATCTCACGTTAAACCCATAGACTGCAACCCCTTAGAAATATCAGGCGCTTTATTTGTGTCATTTGTGCTGAACTGCTATGAAACGATCAGGAAATAACTTTATTCAACCGCTTTATTAAGTCTTTATGTCTCTAAACCAAAGCTCACTTTCTCTCTCAAAGACGTGGAGCACCGGCCGAATGACGCCTGGTTGCTCAAACAAGCCATCTTTGACAACACCCACCTGTCAATCAAAGCATCCACCCTCTTAATCCTGCATAACTTTAAGCCTTAATATAATGTGAACAGGTGAGTTGTATATAAATTCACCCTCAGTACAGTTGTCATGAACGGGGAAATTAGCTACAGAGACCAAAACTGTTTTTTGTACCAGGCTGTAAACATGTTTATTTCTGCTGTGAAGTTGGACATTTGAACATGGGGACTTATGGAGACTGACTCACTTCTGGAGCCAGCCTCAAGTGGACGTTTGAGGAACTGCAGATTTTTTGGCACTTCACATCCGTGGAGGTTACTGCTTGGTTAAACTATGCCCTGCGTTGCATTTTCGTTGGACCTTTTTCCAAAATGAAATGGCAACCAGACTGATTCGAGGACAACACACTGATTATAGGAGTCGCCAACCAAGACAGCCGAGATGATCCAGAGATATGAACCCTGACCCGGCTGAGAGAGAGAGGTCCCGTCTATGAGCGCAAGATACCGCAGATTCGAGATATAATAAACAAACACAAGCAGAGAGAGACACACACACACACACACACACACAGTGACCCATTCATTAGTGAAGCTGACCCTGCAGAGACAAAGAAGCTGTTCATTAAATAGATACTCCAGGCCCAGTCAGGGATCAGGCTCTCGCCCTGTCAGAGAGGATATCACACTCCACATATATTGTTCAAAGCAAAGGTCCCCAGGAGGGAGGTCGAGGACTCCCAGGAGACCAGTGAAGGGCACCACGGGGCCTTAGAGTAAAACAAAGAGGAGCTAATATTATTCTTATTTTTATTTAAGTTGGCTCAAAGTGCCTGCAGATTTTCTTCGGTGTCAGAGGGTGTCGAAGTGAGCGCATGGCTTTCCTCTAAAAGAAAGATTCTTCCGTGATTAAACTTTGCTCATTACGGCATCGAAGTACGAGTAATTATGGGTGTAAAACGATATTTGATAACGTTTAAATTAGCAATTCTATTTGAAGGGTTGCTAATGAGTCGTGTACTGTACTTATCAGCACTTTTTTCTGTTGCATTGCTAGAAATTCCTAAATTAATAATTTTCCTGTTTCATACCGTGTCACGCTGTCAGCACATTTGCCGCCGCCTTTATACATTTACAGTCAAAACAGGTCATGTGGCTGAACCTCTCTTCCCTCCGTACACCACCGGCCTCTCGTGTTTTGCTGCTCGGCTCTACGGCGTCAGCAAATACAGCCCGAACACAAGCGCTGTGACAGAGGTCGCTGCTCCAGACATGCATGAATTTTTTAATTTGTCTCCCAACAAGTTTCCAACCTGCAAAGATTCTCTGCGTTTAGCGTTCTTGTTGTTCACTTTTAAGCGAGACTATCTAGTTCAGATGTTTTCTCAGAGGAGTTGAGTGCTGAGTTTAAAATGCTGAGTCATGTTATTCTGCCTGGAAGGCAAGAATATCACAGCCGCAGTATCACATCGATGATGTGGACATACAGTATGTTTTAAATAGTGGGGATGAAGCAAACGTATATACTAACCCTCCACAAGTATGTGTTAATGTACGATACATCGTATCCGTGACTGTTTTTTGTACCAGGCTTGAACATGGGGACTTATGGAGACTGACTCACTTCTGGAGCCAGCCTCAAGTGGACGTTAGAGGAACTGCAGTTTTTGGCACTTGTCCATTGGCCTCACTTTACAGGTTGTCATTTATTATCAAATATATCAGTAAGATCAGTTAATTTTCTATAACTGCTCATCCTTTGTCCATCCAGGGTCGTCACCAGTATAAAATGGAATAGGGCTGTAACAAACAGTTATTTTAATTATCTATTAATCTGTCACCCAGTTTCCACATTAATCGATGAGTAATTTGGTTCATAAAATGTCACAACTCAAAAATATTCAGTCCACTGTCGTAGCGGACCAAAGAAAACCAGAAAATATTCAAATTTAAGGAGCTGAAATCAGAGAATTTGGACATTTTTAATAAAAAGAAAAACTTCAACCTCAACTTTATTCATTTATATAGCACCTTTCATACAGAATTGTAGCCTAAAGTGCTTCACAGAGCAGAGTAAAAACAGAAATAGACAAAAACTAACAGATCTTAAGGTAAAAGAGCAGTTGCATGAAAAACTAGAGATTAGAAGAAAAGTAAAAAGCATAAAACTACAACAACGAAACAAATAAGAAGAAAAATTAAGACCTATAGAACATCGAAACATTTAATTGATTATTAAAATAGTTGATGATGATAGTTAATGATTTAATCGCCTAATTGTTGCAGCTCTAAAAAGTAAAACTTTATCTTCTAACTTCTCGTTTGTCTCTCTACAGAATTTATTTGCCTTGTGATGTTTTCTTCGGTCACTCACCTCTGATTGACATATCCAAAGTTTTGAGGCCTGTTTTTTAAATCAAATCCGAAGAGCGCACAAAGTCTCCCAGAGGTTATCAGTGAACTCAAATAATGAACAGACACAGAAAGGATATTTTTGTGGCCGAATGATAAAACAATATTTACATTTAGATTGCACAGGACTGAACTCTGTGCCTGCAGTGTATGAAAGTTCACGTCTGCTCTCACCAAGATGTAAATTTAAAAATGGATTTATTGTTTGTTGTTTGAATGAAAGCAATTAAAGCAAAGTTTATGTTTATGAATATTAATCTGCCTCTTGTCCTGTGCTGCACTCTTTGATCCGACAGTGACGCTTTATTCAGAAGAGGAAGCTCATAATATGTTGTTGTTTTTTTCTTTTTAAAAATTCATCGTTACACTTTTGATTCCCACGTCAAAAGATTATTTAAGTTTTTATTCAACAGACCTGATAGCACAGAAGGGAAATGCACGATTATGTGAATACTTCCTGCTCAACATGTGATAGATGGAGGTGAAACACAGTTTGTTTCCCGAATGTCAAATGATGCTGTCAGGCTGCATGCAATATTGAAACGTTAGCTGTAGGCTACGCATTGATCTACATCCGCAGAAGAAAAACCCGAGCAAACATGCAAAGATCTGCCAGAACAGAACATGTCACGTTACAAACAGATACTGGTACAAATACTTAGATTTTTTTAGTTTGTGTGAACACAGAAAAGACGAGGAGTTATTAAGAGACAGACAATAAGGAGCCTGTGTGGTCATAACAAAACTATTTTCCCAGAATTTATCCCTCTTCTCCTTTTGTAGTCGAAGGGTGGAAGTAATTTTCTCCATAATGCGGATAGAGTTGATGGTGCTAATAAGAAGGTTCCCTTAGGAATATTTCCAAGGTCAGGTCCAGAATCTCTGAGACCAAAGGACCCATCCAGAAAATGTGGCTGTGGCTGCAGAATGAGTCAGTCTCCGTAAGCCCCTATGTGGAAAAAGAATTCAGATGAGCGTTAAGACTTTCAGCCTGAGAGGACAGACTTTACATCTCAGGGTTAAAAGTGGACGTTTATAAGGAGATGTTCTATTTAGGGAGGCACCAGTGTGACTTTTTCCGTCCTGACACTGAATCTCTGCCGATACCGGTGCTCACTTTTCTTTAAATTTAGAATCTGTACACCGTTCTGCTCGAAACTCATCGAGTTCATCGATGATGTGAGGTGACACGAGGCCGAGAGGCTGAAATGTTTAACAGCCTAATTTTATCATCATAAACCAAGCCCTAATGTTTGTGTTTCCAGGTTGTGTTCCTGGGACCGCAGTTCCTCTAACGTCCACTTGAGGCTGGCTCCAGAAGTGAATCAGTCTCCATAAGTCCCCATGTCCAAATGTCCAACTTCACAGCAGAAATAAACATGTTTACAGCCTGGTACAAAAAACAGTTTTGGTCTCTGTAGCTAATTTCCCCGTTCATGACAACTGTACTGAGGGTGAATTTATATACAACTCACCTGTTCACATTATATTAAGGCTTAAAGTTATGCAGGACTAAGAGCGTGGACGCTTTGATTGACAGGTAGGTGTCTTTGTTGATACTTAGATTAGCCGGGAGGTGGAGGAGGTCCGTTCTGTTTACTGTCAGTCGATCCACACTCCCTCCACCAAATTCCCCCCACCCACTAAAATTGGATTTTTAGTTGGAGGCACTAAAGTTTTTCCAGCAGAAATCTCTCCAACAGGGAGTCGGTAGAAGTAGACGGGATCTCCCATGGAGCTGCATCTTTGAAGAGAATACAGTACAGAAGAAACCACTCTTACTGTACGTTTTCAGACCAGGCAGGTGGAACGTCGCCGAGCTTTGTGATCTTTATTCATTCAGAAACTGTTTTATTCCACATCCTGTGCTCGGGGAGTTTCTTTGTGCCGTGCTGTGCCGTGCGAGAGAGAATTGTCTTGGAGAAGATAACTTCTGTCTGGGATGGATTAGATTTTGGGTGGTGGGAGGTGTTTTATTTTGGTCCTGCAGGCTTTGCAGTCTGATTGTACTGCATTTTCTCCACACACGTTTTTTCTTTTTCCACTCCTGAAAACTCAATATCATCCTCTCGAGATAACATTCAGTGTCTTTATCAGTTTGTATTGTGAAGGCGAAATTTCACAAGTTGCCTTTTTCTATTACTGGATTTTAAAAAAACAAAAACAAAAAAAACGTCACACAGATTTTATGGACTCAGACAAACACTTGAAGGGATTCGTCAGGGGAATATTAAATCTATTTTACCCCCTGAATCTTGTTTTTTAATACTAGTGCAGCAGCATGATGTGATCTGGACCTAGAAATCACCGCATTGATCCAGTGTGTTGATACACCGATCGTTCATGCTCCAAGTCTCCCGTGAACCGCAAGCACCGTGCTGGCTGCAGATAGATCCTGTCAGCTGTATCAGCAGCTGAGATCAGAGACAAGGCAACAAACAGCCTCATCAGAGATAATCACTGCCGGAAATGTGCTCCTGATTTCCTGCCAGGCGTGATTTTAAACTCAGCATGGACGACGGACGACATGAGCTGCCCAGTGCCCGCTCAGGGTCCAGTCAGCTTCTGGCCACATGCTAATATAATCAATTACCTAGGAGGTTAATGTGAGGTGAAAAGTGAAGCTGCCCAATTATTCTGATTTCTTCTCCCTTGTAGTATCAATAGCCTTTGGATAACACAGCGAGAGCGCCGGCACTCTGCGTTAATTAGTGTTTTTGAACTTTCTCAGACCAGCTGAGCTGGGCTGAGACACTTCTCACGGTGACGAGCTAAGATTCCTTTGTGGAGAGACACACAATTAAAGCCTACTTTCTCTGTTTGATCCCATATAAGCTTTCAGTCACAAACTTAGAAGTCATACAGGACAAGTGAGTAAAAGTTTGAATAAAAGAACGTGTGCAGATCTGAGGCTGTTCTTTGTTTCTGTGTACGATGTTTTCAGCCGAGCGAGCAAGGCAGATATGTAAGTTATTCATACCATACATAAAGGAGCTGTAAATAAACACAACACTGTGCATTTGCACAGGGCGAAAGGGTCGTGGATGAACGTAATAATAAATGATCTTCACATGATGATATAAACAACCATTACTTAACATATTATATTGTCATATTACTTATGATTAAATCAGAACATCACACAGCACAAGACATAGCAGCCAGCTGCAGTCAGCCCAGCTCGGCGTCTGTCTCTCAGCCTTTTATTTCACCAAGCTCTCACCGACCACTAAAAGTCAGTCCCAGATTCACTCGTCTGGCGCCGTCTTGCTCGGTCTCTCCATGCTTTTCTCTTCTCAGCTTCCTCTAATGTCCTCTGCCATTAGCGATCTTCATAGAAGCCGCTAAGCTCGGTTACATTGTCCACTCGCCCAGCTCTGGTTCTGGTTCCTGTGTCTGAAAAACTTCCTCCTCCAAACGTCCTGGGCACAACTAGCACTCCACGAGCCCTCTGGTGTGGAGCTAACAGCAGCTACAGTTTACTTCACTGTCCATCATAAACTCTGTAAATCACAGAGAATTGTGGCGGAGCAGCCGGAGGACATCAGAGGGAAAACCTAGAAAACATTTTCTCCATAAAATATGATCCAGTTTCACGTTACGTACTTCTCCCGACCCGGAGCCCAAAGTGTACGGAGTGCAGAGGGGGAATAACAGAGACATAATTCAAGTCAGTGTAGCATCAATAAAATCTGTTATTTTATGGTAGAAAATTTAAGTCTACAGTCCACGGGTTCCTACTGAAGATGTAATGGGTTGCAAATATATCGTTTCAAGTTTTAAAAGACCAATTATTTCCCTTTTTTTGTTTTAAATCTCAACTAAAACACGAGTTAATAGTTAATTTGTGGGGGAACTATATTCAGCAGTGGATCAATACGCATTTGGATTCAGCTGTAGAGCGGCTTATTCACAACAAACAGCAAAGAACCCATGTCACCCAGTTCAACAGTTCATTGATGTATTTTTAATATTTTGGACAACAAAAGAGCTTCAGGTGAACTTCATCCTACATCTGATAATACTTATATATTATCTCCAGTCTTATCCTGTAAAAAAAACATATTTTTGAGCCTTTTTCTAATTAAACATGTATTTCTATTATGATTTATACCTCTTCACTACTCCTGTCGGCTTCTAGGTCTATTTGTTGGATCTTTACTGCAATTAGTAGGAGAGGATAAGAGGAGGCTTTGCCAGAAACTCGCGTACGGACAAATCAAAGTTTTATCGATGTTTGTGGATGTTCCTGCTGTTTGCCAATAGAGTTTGATAAATGTAACAGATTACTCGCGGTGCTTGTAAATTGGCTTTCAGACGTTTCTTTTGTGATCACCTATAATCTCCACATTGTGCCTAATCGCCCCCGTGGCGCTCATGCACTCAGCACTGTTTGTGTCTGACCCGAGTGTGGTTCAAATCGAGGTGACATGTTATTTTTTTATTGAACATGACGCATGTTTTTGCACTCTCACATCGTCGGCTGCGGGTTGCCAACTGCTTTTCAACACATTGCACATCAAAGGCCACATTAGAGGAGTCTGTGAATTTACTGTGTCATCCTTGAAGCTTCATTATGTGCCTTTCCTTTGGTTGACAACTTGTTAAAGTAAACTCTGTCTTTCCTTCGGATTTGAAGGTTTGAAGCGTTTGACTAATTGATTCTTGCGTAATATGGATTTCTGTTTCAAATGGCGCCATTGATCTCCACTGATTGTTACTAATGCTGCTGCAGGATGTTTGTTTGTTCTACACTTCCAATCGCTTCACAGCTTGTGCAGTTTTGTGTACTGTGATCCAATCCCGCAACTTTTACAGCATGGGCCCCTCCGTTTCTGTTTGTTCTGTGATGAAGCGATTTACTTGAGATTACTGTGCAATGTCCTACCTGAAGCTCAAAGATTTTTTGTTTCCTATTTTAATTTGAGCCTGTTCATTTGTTTCCTAAGGTCCGTGGGGAAGATGCATGGGCAGCGATTGTGGCCCAGGTGGCAGCCAAAGCCGAGCAGTCTGGTGTGCCCATGTGGACGGCTGGACGACGCTTCACACCAACTGTGACCAGGTCCAGCGCCCTTCCAACCAGAGAAACTGTTTCCGTGTGTGCGACTGGCACAAGGACCTTTATGACTGGAAACTGGGTGCCTGGAATGCGTGCGTGCCAGTATCAGCAAGGACCTTTGGGGCCCTGCGGTCCTTCACATGCAGCGGGGGCGAAGAGGGCATTCAGACTCGGGAAGTGGGCTGCATGCTCAAGTCAGACGGGTCTCCAGCAGAGGATGCCATCTGCGAGTACTTTGAGCCCAAGCCTCGTCTGGAGCAGGCGTGTTTGATCCCTTGCCCCCAGGATTGTGTGGTTTCTGAGTATTCGCCATGGACGTCCTGCTCCAAAACATGTGGAACAGGCCTCAGGAACAGAGTCCGTAGCGTCCTGGTTCCTCCAGTTTTTGGAGGTGCGCTTTGTCCAAACCTAACTGAGTTCCAGTCTTGTAAACCGGGGCCTTGCACTGGTCCGGAGGGCATGTACAGTCTCAGGGTTGGACCTTGGAACCCTTGCGCTCTCCCGCAGACTCGGACAGCACGCCAAGTTAAGCGCAGGAAAGGTAAAGGCCAGGGGCTCAGGGAGAGGACGGGAGTCAAAGATCCAGAGACCAGGGAGCTTATCCAGAAGAAACGAACCAGGAATCGCCTTAACAGGCAAGAGAGTCCGTTCTGGGACATCGAGGTGGGCTACCAGACTCGGGACGTGATCTGCATACATAGGAATGGGAGCGCTGTGGGACGCAAGTGAGTAGCAGCCTTTTTATCTTGAATATTTTAGTCACGTGCATTTTATTGTCAGTATTTCTACCCATGTATTTATTTATATCAGCGAGTCAACTGCTCACATTTCTGTCCTTTTTATATGTGAGTAATCTTAGGTCAGTGTGTCTCTAACAGCTAAACATGATACCAGATTTGAAAGTCTTTCTTCTTTTTGACACGTAGGGGGAGGATGTTTATCGGCTGTGTCTTTGTCACTACTGTGCTGTCAGAGCAATGAGGCACAACTACCACAGTGTATTTGATGTCAACTTCCAAGGATGGAAGTGGCAAAGCAACTCATTTTTATGACATGAGATCAATCTTTTTTTTCTTCTTTTCTGTCGTTTTGTTCTGGTTTTTGAATGAATGTGTAATGATACGTTCCAAGAGACGAGAACAATTCAAGTGTCGCTCAAAATGTTTCACTTGCTAAGCCATGAAGTCAAATTGCCACAGTAAAGCTGCTAAAATAAATAGTGATGGGAAGGTTTCTGTATTTAAGATGAGATAAGACAGGCTCTATTGATCCCACACTCATGAATAAATAAATAGGGGCGCCGTCGTGGTTCAACTGGTAGAGTCGGCGCCCGACGTACTAAAGGCACCGTTAGCTTCTCCATCTTCTTGGGGAGAGATCTTACATTCCCCATGATAACACTGTTGATGGTACGCATGGTTTGTACTGCTTAGATCCAGCTCTGCATCCCCATCTTCTTTGCCTCACTTCAGTATGGATCACTGGTCTTTCCACAGAGAGTATACTAGCACTGCCTAGAGAGAGAGAGAGAGACATGGCTCGGGTAGCTTGTATAACCCATGTTTTTACACCAAACAGATGGAGATGTGTTGGAAAAAAAACAATAAAAAAGTAAAAAACAAACAAAAAGAAGAGGTCAGAGCTGCCAACCATGCAGCGCCACCTTTAGGATTAAGATTACAGCTTCAATGTTGAAGACTCCTCATAAAAACAATAAATTTGCCACGTACCAAGATTTAAAAATATCAGTTTAATTTGAAGTTCTCAAAACCAGCATGCTGCATGGCTAAACAATGCTAGGGGTTATGAAAAAGACTCACATTGGAAGGTGAAGCTGCAAAGATGGAGGTAATTAAAGACACAACCGACATAACAAGTCAGTAATTTTGAGCTGTATCATGTAAAAGAATCATAGGTCATTGAATTATTCCTTCTGTGGGCACTATCATCCAACATACATACTGTAACTACCCGAGTTCTTCCATTTCTAGTGTTGGTAAACCCCTGCTGGGATCTGACCTCTGGCCCTGACATTATTATCGCTGTGAGCTACAAAGTCGCACTCTGACTGAAAAAGTAGATCAAATGTCTCTCAGTTCATGTCTCAGTGTCTAAAATGAACATCGAACATTCAATCCCAATGAATGAACCACCAAGGCACCATCAACATCAACATGCACCCGTACGGTCATTAGACGGACGAAACATATTTCCTCTGACTGGTTAATTGGTATTATCACTCATTATACTTTAATGACCACATTCATACTTAACCGCTTCATCTATCTTTGATGGACTAAATGGTTATTCCATATCAGAAAACATCAGAGATGCTCCCCTTCAAACACAGATTGGGGTTAAGGTAAGGTTGGGTTGAGGTTAAGCATCTTAGCAAACGACTTGTGGGACTTGGGGAGTTTAAAATCTGGATCTGGTGTTGAGACACCCTCTAACCTGATTTTTTTTTTAAAGTTTACATGCATCCATCTCCACCAAAATACATCCGTAATCATTCTCCTTCTACAGTAAGCGCCGACACAGTTTAGTTTTGTGCTCCCATGTTGTAATCGCAGCTGAAGTGACACCAAAATTATGCTGGAATTAGTCCCCGGTTTGATTAGGCGGGAAGTGCCAGAAGACGTAACATGCGGGAGTAGTGATTTGATTGGGGCTTATGGATATACTGTTGTAGTTGTTGTTGTAAGCAAACAGCTAACGTGCATCAGATGTTCTTCCCTTGGTGTTTTTGGCAGTTACCAGACAACTTCACCTGCATTACCGCCACTTTTCAATCAGATTTGCAATATCTGTTGTCCATCGTGACCTTTAAATGGACTCCTGAACTAGCAATTAGACCACAAGAAGAGGGAAAAGTATTTATAAAATCAAAAATTGTACTTTTATTCTCTGTTAAACCATTGAAGATATCAAAACATTACTCATCACATTTATAAGTTCATGGAGAGAAAAGATGACCACCAGCCGTGCGGCTGACATAAAAAATGAAGCAGATGAACGATTTTTACCGTCATGCTGCCGCTTGCTTCGTCAGCTGTCGACATCTGATAAAAGTTTTTAGGATTACTCGCTTGTCCTTCACCGTCCACCGCAACAATCACCTCGTTTACCAACCCCATCCGTTATTGGGCTTTCTAAAGAAACTTCAGACGCTCAGCTGTCGTGATATTTTTACGATAGCCCACCGATGTGACGTCTAAAGCTAAGCTACACATCTTCTCTACTACATGCAAGTGAATGATTTATCATTATAGTAGAAGGGTTATGGCTTAGAGCTAAAGTATTCAGTCAACGAGACCCCTGTGTTTGTATGTTGAGGTTGTTGACTTGTCAATAAAAGAAAAAAGAAAGGTGAATTCTTTTTCATGTCACAACATCTCATCATCTTTGTTTTTCTTCTGTTTCCTCGACTGACACTAACTTAAAATGTCATCGCCTGTTCGCTAGAAACGATGTGGAGCTTTCACGAGGTCTGATCTCCAGGAAAGAATCCGTGACAATGTCAGAGGAGGGAAGCCTCTGTTCGTATCACATGTCTGTCACATGCCACTGTACTCTATGATTTGATCAATTATGTACTATGGATCTATTCATTAATTCTTTGTTGGCGCCAAACCCTCGGCAGTGACTGGGATCAAATATTTCAAAGGAGCCCAGAAAACAACTCACATGCCCTTAGGAGCATAAATATTAATCCTTGACTTGTTTATTTCTTGTTCTGAAATATTCATAGTTGTTTTTGCCACTTTCGGAAAAAGTGGAACAAACTTCCCAGTGAAGCAGTAACACGGCGATATCCCAGCCAGACGCTCTCGGAACATCTTGCTCGCTTCATTTCCAATTTCGTTTGATGAACATCTGTCATTGGGCCTTTACTTCTTTCAAAGTCCTCGACTCGTCCCAAGCAGGCCACTTCCGGTAACACTCAGTATTCTGAGTGTGTCCTATTAAACAAACTTGCATCATTGCATTCAATGCTAAGCATCCCATGTCCCACCACATGTCTTGCCTTAAGTCATCTGCGTTTGGCGAGAACGGTTACGGATCTTTTTTGGCGTAACTTCCCGTCTCAGACGCTCTGAAATTGTCACTTGACCCACATAGATTCATGTTTTAGACCATTTCAACAATGTTTTGTTGGTTGCAGTTCAAGTAATGAGCGCGCACGCGTTTGAAAGACTCCCCGACTCCTTTTATTTCGTCTGAAAAGCCTTCGGAGTCTATTGTTGCGAGTTACTGTAAAACCTACAGGCTTAGAAAATGAACATTTTTTTCCACGCATCATCTTACTTATTTAAAAAGAGGAAGATTGTGTCCTCATTCTGTCTGAATGACGGAGATGAAGAAATAATGACTTCCTTTTTGCAACTTTGAAATCTCCTCTAAAAAAATAAATAAAAATGCTCGAGCGTGGCATACAACAAACGGCGAGAAACTCAAAGGATCCGGTTGCAGCGAAAATGGGTCATTGGCTGCATTAAGGTTCCATCGGAGGCGGGAAAATCAAGCCGTCCCCCTCAGTGCATCACGTTTAAATTCCTCCTCATTGTTTTAGATCCATTTTCTGGAACCGCTTATCCTCATCAGGGTCGAAGGAGGAGGGCTGGAGCCGATCCCAGCCGACTTAGGGCGAGATGCTCTGGTCAAATTTGCAAGTTCATCGCAGGGCACAGAAACCATTCACACTCACGTTGACACCTACGGACAATTTCAAGAGATGCTGGCTGCAGATCTCCACTGTCACGCACCTCCACTGTCAGGCCCGGAAATGAACGGGATACATTTCAAAATAAAACTGCAGACCTCCACTGTCAGGCACCTACCTCCACTGTCAGGCCCGGAAATGAACGGGATACATTTCAAAATAAAACTGCAGACCTCCACTGTCAGGCCCGGAAATGCAAGGGACACATTTCAAAATAAAATCGTGAATTTGTGAATGCACTTCCGGTTGAATTGTTTTCCTCACAAATGAATTAATTAGTAAACAATGACATAAAATCTTTCAATTCCCGGTCTATTGTATATATTGTTTTTATAGTAAACTATTTCGGGATCTGGTTATTATAGACACAGATTAAATGTTAAATATAAATATTTCAATATTTATCATCACAGTAACAGTGTTACACACATTAGTAGCTGTAAACACTCAGCATTAGAAAAATACATACGTTGGTTTGGTGCTTACATAAGGAGTAAACATTTATAATCATCACTTTAAAAGTTACATACGTTGTTTTTGGTGCCTGTTTGTTTCCCAGATATATTAGTGTGTGTGTGAATGGGTGTATAAGAGACATCAACTTAAAGAACTTTGTAGAAAGGCGCTTTATGAAGTTCAGTCCATTTCCTCGTTTTAGTTTACGGGGCAGATCTGCCACATCCAATATGGCGGACGCGTTAACGTAACGCAGCAACGGACCAACCTGCTCAGTGAGGCATCTGAAAATCAATTTTATCTGAAAATGAAAATGACCTTCTCAAAATGTCCTCTCCACCTCCCCACCCCCTAAAAAACGTCATCACTTCCGGGCCTGACAGTGGAGGTAGGTGCGTGACAGTGGAGGTCTGCAGCCAGGTGCCTCTCGACAATTTAGACCCACCAATTAATCTGTTGTGTGCATGTTTTTGGACTGTCGAGGAAGCCGGAGTATCCAGAGAAAACCCACACAGACACAAGGAGAACATTCCCAAAGAAAGGTTGCAGCCGGTGCCGAACCAAGAACCTTCTTGCTCCGAAGCAACCGTGCCGGTCTCCTCGTTTTGCCGTCCGATGCAAACCGAGCCGACGCGCAAAGAGTGTTTTGGCAGAATAACAAAATTTTTCACGGTGTCACTTCAGAAAAACTGCAGAGGTGTTTTTTAATCTGCAAAGACACAGAAACACCTCACACTCGGCTCATACGTTTCCTCATTTATGGCAAAAAGTCTGGAGTTTGCTGGAGGTGAAGTGTGGTGGCAGCGTCTAAATGAGAGGTTTCTAAATGAAGCAGAGCTGTAATTAGCACTAATAGCTCGTCAGCTGCTGCGCCTCAAGGGGAAAGACATCCAGACTGAGTAGCAGAAAGCAGTCGGCTTTAGTTAGAACAAATTTCTAATGATTCAGTCGAGGCCCAAAGAACGACGGGTTATTCATTACATCTAAATGCTATTAAGTCGATCAAAAGACGCGTGTGAGCGATTGATCAGGGGTTGTTTTGGTTGTCTTAAGATTTAAGGATAGACACACCACTCCTGTGTTTGCTACTAATGTGACTGTGATGATGCCGCGTATGCTAATGAGAGCAGCTAATGACAAAATGTGGCGCCAGTCAAGGGCAGAGAGTTTGCATACCACTCGTAGTGACACATATCTGTTGTTTCCACGCGGAACCAGAAACTGTGGCTTGAAGGCATCTCGGCGCCATCTTAATGAGGCGTCGGTTTACCATAAACATGCTCTGTGACCAGCTGATTCCAGAGGAAAACAAACAGATAAAGGGATCCAAGTCTACTTTTGGAGACGTAAGATGGACCGTCAACGTGAACCCAACAAACAGATGGGGTTTGATGGGGGTGGTGGATGGTCATAGACGCTATGGAGGATGAGCTTTATCACTATAACCACAGAAGAAATAGTTCTAATGTGCTTGTTCCTGAGATAACACCACAGCCAGCCAACCAATTAGCATAACTTACCATAAAGACTGGAAACAGGGGGAAGTGGCTAGCCTGGCTCTGTCCAAAGATAAAATATTCTGCCTACCAGCGTCTCCAAAGCTCACTAATTAACACCTTACATCTTGGCTGGGAGCTCTGACTTCCTGGCACCTTGGCTCTACAAAGTATGCAGCCTTCTCCTCTTGTGGTGCTATTTGGGTTCTAATTAGAGGAAATCAATGCGTTTTTTACATATTCAGCATCTGTGCTATCAATCTTATACGTCTCCTCTTTATGCTTTCCCCCCAGCCTGTGCACGCCGAGAGACCTGCCGCTGACCGTCCAATCCTGCGTCCTCCCCAAAGACTGCCAGGTGACCGACTGGGCCGAGTGGAGCCCGTGCTCCAAAACCTGCGTGGAAGCCGAGTCCCCGAGAGGCAACCGCACTCGGAGCAGGCAGGTGCTCCAGTTCCCGGTGGGCGAGGGAGCGGAGTGCCCGCCGCTGGAGGAGTGGGAGTCGTGCGAGCCTCTGGGTGAAGGCGTGCCGCCCTGTGCTACGTGAGTTCCTTCCTGATGACGGGGGAGGGGGTGTAGATTTCACAAGGATACAACACCTTGAAGACCCCGCTATAGCACGAAACACACTGACTGCAGGGATTCATCGTGTGTAGTCCAATAAAGCGTTTGGCGTTCAACCTGGCTGAGGCCGCACACGCTTCCTGTTGACTTCACTTTACTAATTTGCTCTCCTGGGTGGCCCTTGGGTGTGTGTATACATGTGTGTGTGTGTGTGTGGAGGAGAGAGCATATGGAGACAGATCTGTATAAGTGCTTGGCCTGATGCCAGACACAAAGTAGAGACAAATGGAGGGAGACTGCAAGGATATTTGAGTCCCACAGACTCACACACAGACACACAAAAACACATAACGTCGACTCACAGATGGCCTTTATTCCCTCAGTTTCATTTCATATCATCTTTGCACAGCTATTGCCAAAATACTCTATATACATACTCTCATCCTGGAGAGTGTTTGATTTTCTGTCGGACCGTGCAGTGAGTCACAGTGCTTTGTTTTTCTCCGACTAAAAAAATGTTTTGAAGTTCCTTTCACGTCTTTTTGTTGTCCTGCTGACACTTCTCACATGATTAAATTATGATTATACACTAAAAATACCCAGCCTTCCTCTGTTGGGTATGTAAATGGTTAAACTGGTGGTTAAACAATACTGAAGAAACTAATTAGGTGGGTTTGAACGATCCACTGGCTGCCCACATCCCTGAAAGCGCTTGCGTACCACGCGTACTTCATCAACAGGAAGACTAAATTGGTTGTAACCATGCAGCATGTCCTTCGTGTGCTAAAGTTAGATCTGCAGGATTGGAAATGTGCTGTTCACATCCATCCGTGTTCTCTCTCTCTCTCTCTGTAGTTACACCTGGAGGACCACGGAGTGGAGCGACTGCCGGGTCGACTCGTTGCTAAGCCAACAGGACCGTCGACGTAGCAACCTGACAGGGCTCTGTGGGGGAGGCCTGCAGACCAGGGAGGTGTATTGCGTCCAAGCCAACGCAGAGCTCCTAAAATACCTCAGTGACCTCAGAGAAAAAGACAAAGGTAGAAAGAAACAGAGTGAAAATGTCAGCCATTGTTCTGCAACATTAACGCCCTGAAGATGTTTTTAACTACCTGACCGTGTATAGCTGGCGATGGCTGTCTCTTTGAGTTTAAACCACTGACGGTATAAAGACGTATACGTGACGTCACCCTGGCAAATCTAAAAATCAACAAGTACGTAGAATTAATGACGCCTGGTTGCTCAGGCAAGCCACCTGTAACCACACCCACCTGTCAATCAAAGCGTCCACGCTTTTAATCCTGAGTTCTGCTGGAAAAACTTTAGTGCCTCCAACCAAAAATCCAATTTTAGTAGGTGGGGGTAATTTGGTGGAGGGAGTGTGGATCGGTTTCAACCACTGAGAGTAAACAGAACGGACCTCCTCCACCTCCCGGCTAATCTAAGTATCAACAAAGACACCTACCTGTCAATCAAAGCGTCCACACTCTTAGTCCTGCATAACTTTAAGCCTTAATATAATGTGAACAGGTGAGTTGTATATAAATTCACCCTCAGTACAGTTGTCATGAACGGGGAAATTAGCTACAGAGACCAAAACTGTTTTTTGTACCAGGCTGTAAACATGTTTATTTCTGCTGTGAAGTTGGACATTTGGACATGGGGACTTATGGAGACTGACTCACTTCTGAAGCCAGCCTCAAGTGGCCGTTTGAGGAACTGCGGTCCCAGAAACACAACCTGGAAACACAAACGTTAGGGCTTTGTTTATGATGATAAAATTAGGCTGTTAAACATTTCAGCCTCTCGGCCTCGTGTCACCTCACATCAACGATAAACTCGATGTGTTTCGAGCAGAACGGTGTACAGATTCTAAATTTAAAGAAAAGTGAGCACCGGTATCGACAGAGATTCAGTTTCAGGAGAGAAAAAGTCACAGTGGTGCCTCCCTAAATAGAACATCTCCTTATAAACGTCCACTTTTAACCGCGAGATGTAAAGTCTATCCTCTCAGGCTGAAAGTCTTAACGCTCATCTGAATTCAAAGTGAATTGTCGCCTCACATTATTTGCACTAAATTGACAGCTGGACTATTTTTTTATTTTTTTTGCAGCCAGAGTAGCAGCTGCACAGACATTAGCTGCTGTTAGCCAACAACATATGCCTGTGCTGTGACTCTGACTGATCTCACACCTTTCCTTTCTTCTTCACGGCATCTCTGTGCATTCATTATTGTGAGAGGCTCATTTTTATCCTGAAGGTTAAAGATGTTCAACTCGTGATGACACATCGTCACCTCCTTTAACCCCTCCAGAGCAAATCTGCATCTGTTTGTGCCCGCTCACTTCTTTGCATTGACTTAATATGCAATCACAGCGACTATAAAAATGTGCCTGGAACACGCGCACTTTAAAGAAGGATATTAATCTGCACCATATGGACCCTTAAACGCAGTGTTAAAACCCCCTGAAAACTTGGCTCTCGATCTAAAGCATTTCTCGATATCGCTGATGGTGAGAAGAGTTTTCAGGGCCTCGCTGAATACATTTTAATATACAGTGCATGTTTTATTCATGTTTAAGGCGGCATTATCATGCAGAAGCTGCTTGAAGCTGCAGGGCTCATAATAAAGATTTTGCACAAGGTTTTGAATGGATCTCGAGCTTCTGCCAATCTTAATAAAAACATACGTATCGAAGGTTGCTGGGTCAGATTCTTAAACCCAATTTGAGCTCACGGAAACGTTCTCCAGTTTTTCCAGGTGTTTTTATTTCTTATATCTCCACCGTCCTCTGTGTTTTTTTACATTATTACTCTGGTAAGAAAATCCCCTTTTTTTTTATTAGCCGTACAGTTGCATACATCAGTTCTCACGGCATCTCACACGCCGCGTTGAGAGACAAACTCTCTCGTGTAATTTGATCAAGCGCTGTTACATGACAGCTCAGATCCTCCAAACCACCCCACACAGTCCCTTGGTGCATGTGAAGCAGGTAATTACATGTCAAATGCTTGCAACAGATATAAATGTATCTGTATATTTCATTTCATGTCTAAATATACAATGACACCATATTGCATTTGCATTAAAACATAATGTAGAATGTTTTGTACCAAACATCCCTCTGCTGCTACTTTGTCAGCTTCGATTTCGACTTTTACCCTCTGCCGTTTTTTCGTTTTTTTTTCCTTTTAAACCAAATCTGGAGTCATTTAGAGCTCGGATTTGTCTACTCGTGCGTCCTGCTGTGATTTGTCAGTGGTCACAAGTGCAAAAGGCCTCAGTTTCTGACACTTGTCAAGCCAGCTTAGAGTCAAAGCTGCCCTCTTAAAGACGGTGTTAGAGACATTAGCCGAGGCTAAGCTTATGGAGACCAACCGTGCTCATCGCGTGAGAGGTTAGAGTGACGGAGGTGAGGTGGCCGGTCGCCACATGCCTCGAATGTGGAGAGATGTTCCCTCTCACGCTAGTGCTGGTGTTTAGGTGTGGACTTATAGAGATATCAGCTGCTGTTATATCTGGATAATTAGACTGAAGAGAACGTCATTGTTGAATGTTCATGCTCGCCTTTACTTCTTAGAGATTGGGGAGGTATTTTGCCCGAACCAATTACTAGTCATAACAATAATAATTATAATAAAGACTATTTATATTCAACACTCCAGAAAGGCTGCAGACTCCTCTGGGCCCCGAGCTCATCTGAGATGAACTGACAGGATGTGGGAAAGTGTGCTTTGGTCTAACGAGTCCACATTTAAGGTTTTGTGGAAATTATAGACGTCGTGTAGAAATCTTTAAAGAGTTATAAAACGCTTTGCAGTAAGTAGATTTCAAATCCAAGACGTGTCTAAAGGGACTCACAAAAAAAGCGAAACAATCGAGGTACAACGCGACAATGACGCACACGTTAGTGCAACGATATGTACTACTCGCTCTAGGAGGGGGATAGATTTATCATGTCTAGTTGTTGGTAGTGTTGCAGAGGAGGTCCTCTCTGAAGAGCTGGAGGGCTTCAGGAGGTTTTTGAAGGTGGAGAGGGACCCTCCGAGAAAAGTTTGGATCGCCTATGAGTGGCAGAGCCAGGCGTCGTTCATTGGAGGAGGTAACATATGTCTGTGTGAGGACGATCAAGAACCAGAGACTACTTTGTAGTCAGCATTAAAGATTTGAATTTAATGTGGGCTGCTACAGGTAGCCAGTGGAGCTTGATGACCAGCGGGGGTGACATGTGACCTTTCGGGGTTGATTGAAGACCAGGGTTTCATTGTGCAGGCTGGGAGGCCTGATGCCCGTCAGGAGGACGTTACAGTTACTCTACGAAATGATGTATCATGTATCAGTCGTTGATGTCAGTTTGTCAGGTTAAGACTCAAGTTATTTCTGTGTGTCGACTTACAACAACTCAGCCGTGACAGTCTAATCCACATTTTGGCCATTTTTCTATCTCCAGCACAGGATGGTGACAACTCCTAATCCTCCTTACAAAGCTCTGATTGGCTCACAGTAACTCTTGTTCTGTAGTTCAAACCAAGCAAGTACTTACTAAGATCTTACTTCCTTTAAACTGCCTTTGAGCTCGAGTTGTTGTTGTGTTGGACTCACACGTTGCACGTTTCATTCTTCTCAATATTTCTCGAAGTGTTTTAAAATATTAATCTCGTGTGTTGATGAACGACTTGTGAAGGAAAAGCTGGCAGCGCGTCTCATCCGCTGAAGCATTGTTTCTCAGCGCTCTAATTGATCGGCGGCACTTTGCTTCTCTGTGCATCAGCCCTAATTAAAGAATAATGAGTCTGGTAGCCAAGATTAATCATGGACAGGCAGACACCGGTCAGACAAAGCTTATTGAACAATATAAGAAATTATGTTTAATATATACCTCGAGTGTGTCCTCTCTTCCAGCTGACATGCTATAGGGGCCATACGGCGCGGTACATCTGCTTGTAATGGAACTTATACACGTTGAGGCGCCTGTTAAGATACAGTTAAAGATTCATACATACAGGCATGTTGAGAGCGGTGTTGCCAAGGCTGCTAGTGCAGAAGTGTGTGAGAGTGTTTGCACACACACACACACATAGACATGCACAAAGTTCTTATCTTCTCGGTGCAGGATTTCTTTTCCCTTCATTGGGGAGGTAATCTCCCAGCATACCTCTGAGACAGAGAGGCAGACGGTGGTTCAGTGAAGTTTCCTCGCTCTCTTCCTCCCCCCCCCGTCTCTCATGCATAAATATCACCATGCAAAAAAAGGGCGGAAGACGCCCTCAGGCCAAGATCTGGAATCAGCTTACAACCTACTAAATCTTAACCTTAATCTTTATGGGGGGGAGTAGCTCCCATCTGACCCCAGATCAGTATCACAGCCTAAGTAACGCCATCCGGCACTTCCTCAGCTCAGGCCGAGGCTGTAAATTTGGGTTTGGGTGTTCTGGATGCCTGGAGCACTTTTCTCCCAGCCTTATGGGAGTTGACATTTTGGTCACCTGAAGATTAACTTAAAAATCCTCCTGAAGGTGCAGCGAGTGTGTCGTGAGACGTTTGTTCAAACTCTCGAGTTCACTCTGTCATTGCAGGTTAGAAAAATGCTTTCTGAGCACTGAGGTAACGTCGATGTGGACAGTGAGAGGAAATTGTTTCAACATGTCTGAGAGTCCTGATAGTCGTAGTAGCTTAGCATAAAGACTTGAAGTGAAGGGAAACAGCTAGCCTGGCTTCTTCTATCTTTTAAGCTGACTTATTCTGACAGTGTTTGTTTGTTGAGTTGGTACATAGACAGAAAAATTTGTAACAAATTATGAGTTAAGTTGAGGTTACTCGCCACGAAAGGCTAAAGCTCCTCTCCTCTGTCCTTGTTTCCTCCTCTGCCTCCTCTCTCCTTCTTTTGTCACATCCTCTCTCCTAACCCATTGACCATGTTTCCTCTCGTATCATCTTGCTTTCTCTCTTTTCCTCTCTCCTGGTCTCCTCTTCCCTTCTCTCCTCTCCTCCTGTCTCCTTTATCCTGGCTTCTTCTATCTTTTAAGCTTTTAATTTACGAGTTTAGTTGGTGTTACTCGTAGACCACGAAAGCCTAAACCGTGACAGACAGGCAGGCTGTGACATGAAGAGCTTTGGGTGCTAACAGCCACTACACACAAATTGACGATGACGGCAGGCAAACGTTTTAATGAGTCCTCTTTAGAGGGGCATGAAATGTTGAACTGTTCCTTTAAATACCTGGACTATCACTTACATTCAGTCAAAAAACAGGAACATGTTAAATTATGTCTGATATCTCTGTCACTCTGAAGTTATGATGAGATTTATTTAATCTCCAAAACACCAAAATCTCCAACCTGATCACATGACACGGTCACCAAGAGTCCAGGTGACTTTGAAATCATCGACCGTGGGTCAAAATAAACAAAACCTCAAAGAAAACTTCCCCTGTCATAAAAGATTTAATCGTGTTAGAGCGTTTCATTCATTCATCAGAGGCTCAGCTCTCTCCTGCTGTCGTCTCTCGTGCTGTTTCCCGTGACTCTCTGTGTTTGTTTGATAGTGACTCCCTCTCCGGTGTGTGTGTGTGTGTGTGTGTGTGTGTGTGTGTGTGTGCGTGTGCGTAGCTAATAGCACTATCTCCCCTGTAATTACAGCGGGTCAGACCCAAAGACAGCAGACGCCTAGCGTCCCTCCTCTCCTCTCCGTCACCTTCCAGATTACAGGTAGGTGCTTTTAGTCACGCTGATAACCAAACCTCCGCCTCCCCCTGCTCTCCTCCTTCTCCCTTGTTTCCTCAGTCTCTGTCCTCATCGCCTCTCCTCTCCTCCCTCCTTGTTTTTTCTCACCTCTTCTTCTAAATCCGTTCCTTGTCTCCTGTCCTCTAACTCCTATTTCATCTCCTTTGTTCCTCTCTTCTTTTCCTCATCCTATCTACTCTCATTTCTCCTCTCCTCTTGCCTTGTTTCCTCTCTTTTGTCCTTCTCTCCTTTTCCATTTCCTCTCCTCTACTCTTGTCTCCTCTCCTTTGCTCTTCTCCTCTCTTATCTCTCCTCTCCTCCCTCCTTGTTTCCTCCTCTTCCTCCTCTTCTCTTCTTTTGTCACATCCTTTCTCTTTACCAGTGACCTTGTCTCCTCTCATATCATCTTGCTTCCTCTCTTTTCCTCTCTCCTGGTCTCCTCTTCTCTCCTCTCCTCCCATCTCCTCTATTCTTGTTCCCTCTCTTATCCTCTCCTCTTTTCCTGTTTCCTCTCCTCTTCTCCCCTGTCTTTTCCTTTCCTCTAACCTTCCTTGCATCCTTCCACTCTATCCTTTTTCTTATCTCCTCTCCTCCTTCCTTGTTTCTTCTCATCTCTTCTCCAAACCATTCCTCTTTTTTCTTATCCCCTCTTCTAACCAGTGATGCTGTCTCCTCTCCTCTCCTCTCCTCTCCTCTCCCCTTATTTCTCCTTTCCTCTCTAAACTAATCTTCTCATTTGAACCTAACAATAACCAACAAATTGGAAAACAAATAATACTAATTCAGATTTTAACAACACTGTGAATGTTCTGCTCATTACTGCGATGCTTCATATTTATGGTGACGTTAAATGTTCACACACACTTTAACACACTTTAACACACCCTGCTGCTGCTCTTTATGCAAAGTGTTCAGTATTGTTCCCAAAATCCAACAAAGGGACAGGAAAGTAGTATTACAGCAAAGTTCTGTATTTTTCCTGCAGAGGACTCGAAGCTTTGCAGCGACTCCAAGAAAGAAAAAGAAAAAACTTTGCTCCTCCACAAACAGAATATGGATATTGAGATGTGAGACATTTTCCAGCACTGCAGACAGTAAGCCACACTCGCATGGGGGATTTTTCCCTCCGTTGTCAGTTCAGCACAATAGAAAAATGAACTCACTGGAGAGCACACTGTAAAATACACTAATAGAGAAGCAGGATACAGAGAGATGTGTTATTTCTCTTCATCACACAGATTCCCAACATTGTGTTGGTGCTCATATTTGTATTCCTTAATGGATTGATGTTAAATGACTGAAGTCAACGTAGTTTCCCCCAATAAGACGTGGATTAACATCGGCTCAGCAAACTCAGTGTTTGACTTTGAGTGTGTGTTTGTAAGAGGAATTAAACATTTTTGCATTTCAAAAGCGCCGCTCGCCGTCCGTCTGCACAGTTCTTAGGGAATTATGATGCAGCTCTCCTGACTGTGTGAGACTTTAAGCTCTCAGATGTCTTGTAGTAACAGTTGGAATACAGGAAATGAAGCGCCTCAAGTCTTTTTTTTTTTGTTTGTGAATCGCTAAATACCCCGACATATTTGAAATGTATCACTCGATATTAGAAAAAGCTAAGATCATGCATCCTCTTTGTGCTGCCGAATCAGTTGTTCACTATTATTCCAGCAGCGTCGAGTTAAAATGACATAAAGTGTGCTTACGCTGATAGGCGTTCACGGAGCTCTGCGGTAGCTTGAGTTGATTACAGAAGATTAAAACAACACTAGAGCCTCTCTCCGGAGAGCTGATATTGATTTGAGAAGAAATGCACCTGATATTATGTCGTCTATTCCAATGTTTTGCAGAAGAGGACTGCAAATGTCTCCTCTATTATTGATGCTCAGTATTGAGTTTCACATACGTGCTATAAACTTTAATGTTAGTGAAGATTTCAGGTTTCAGCTTCTTTAAAAAAGCATTAGCATTAAATCTTCTTCCTAGACTTACATCCGTATGCACAGCTGCATGTTTGATCTGACTGCGTGCAGCTGAGGACAGGACAAAAGCTTTAAAGGTGTCAGTCTGAGTGTGGAGCTGCAGACAGGTGGATGAACCCGAGTATGCATGGAGGTGGTGTCCTGTTGGCTCGCTGGTTTGAATCAGTGGGTCGATATTTGTGGAAATAGGCTTCATTGCTTTCAAGATAAGAGTTAGATGATTTATTGATGCCACTTATACACAGACATGCAAGAAGTAAATAGACACCTTCATTCAAAACTTGCATAGCACAAAGACCAATGCTCTGTCTCAATTCATATACTTCACACTTCTGTTTGTCTAATTTGAGTCGCTTGTGCACTTACCGGCTGTTGCAACGTTTTACCACTTCTTCTTCTTATTCTTCTTTTTTGCAACCTGACAGGACATTAGCGGCAACGTTTCACTGCCAAAAATGTAAATATAAAACATACGCACAACTTGCATTCGTATATTACGGAACTCACCGGAACTATTTTCAGCTAGAGCAGCTTCCTCGGACGCTGTTTTCACAATGCCGGAGGTGCCGAAGTGTCGACTTTGTCCACAGTTTGGTGCACCATCCGTGTACTCACAGTACAGTGCATTTTGTACACACTTATGCATTCAAAATAGCAAGTGTGTAACTCTGCTTAGCCCCCTGTAAAACCACAAATGTTGCTTTGACACATGGTTTTTCTACGGAAAGCCAGTTGGTGAGCTTTAAATGGTGCTGCTGAAACGGCTGCTGGTGGGTAGCTCCGTTTTTAACCTACGGACACGAGTGTGTGGTGTCAATCGTTTCAACTAACTCTTGTTAAGAAAGAAAATAAATGCACTTCCCAAGATGTCGAATCTTTCATGTGAGGCTCATACCAACCACTCTCTGGGATCTCTGTCCTCATATTTCCTGTCAGTCTCCTCCTCCTCGTATCAAATAAAGTCTCAAACAGTGAAGAAAAAATGGATGCACAGCTTTGGAAGATACAGTTGCACTACTTTAAAATGCCACAGACAACAACACGTACACAGTATGTGCATGCATAAATGCATAAACTCTGTATCTTCAGAAAAACTGCATCAAATGTATTTACCGTGGCCCGGTTCAGCCGACACGTAGAAATGTATTCTGCACAGTTGTCACAGAGCTGTGCCGATAGCATCTCTCCTTTATATTCCAGCAAAGTTCCTTCAGGGAGTTCAGACAGGCGTGGACTCACCGGTCGTATCATGGAATGAGCTTTCTAAAGCCAACATGGCACGACGAGGGGGAAGCAGATGCCAAATTACACCTCATGGAATAAACATGAGCCAAAACATTGTCACCGCTCTCTTACCTCACCTTGAGTGTTGCATTGTTGCATCCTCTCTGCTGTCTGTGTTGAGAGTCGGCGGGCAGAGCTCCACGGTTTTTATGTTTCCGAGCAAGGCGCCGCACCAGATAATCATTGCTAATTTATCATTCTGACATGCTAACAGGGCGGCGATAAACAAAACAAAGGGATAATAGTGTCGACTTCACAGACATGTTTTGTTTTTTTTATCATCTGCTCTCTATAGGGACTGTCAGGAATGAAAGTAAATAAGCCTTGTGGTGTTCCTGTTGACTGCTGCTAAAGACACATAAAGTCTGACCATGTGTTCATCTTCACATCTGCAGCCTCCCATCCGGTGGAGAACAAGCTGTGCCAGGGTCCGATCCCCAACAGGTCCCAGCTTTGCCAAATCCCGTGTCCCATCGACTGTGAGGTGTCGCCGTGGGGCGCCTGGGGGCCGTGCACCTTCGAGAACTGTGACGACCAGGCTGCAAAGAAAGGTACAAATATGATCACGCTTTAATGGTGCTGCGTGCAGTTCAAGCATTGTTATGATTTAGAAAAGTTATTGTAATACAGTGAATGAGCTAATTGAACTCTTGTCACAAGGGGTGAAATAAACACACACGTGATTTATTAAAGATTACTGATTGTATGCACAGTATTCACGAGTGTACATTGTAAGGGCAGAGATACACACACAAATAAGACTTATAAAGCTTAACTGATAGTAATGGAGTCTACAATGTTTAAAACTTACCACCTGCTGCTCTGTCCTGTGTGCGTGTTTATTTATGTGTATTTATTTTTAGGTTTTGGAGTGTAAATAGGTGTTTATACTGTATATTTTATTGGTGATTATGAGACAACACTATCAATTGGTATACTCTTAATCAGTCATGTGACTATGGACATATCTCTATAAGGAAGGCAGGAGGTTTAAGAGTTATCAGAGTTGATTGGTTGGACGTGGATCGTGCGTTCTCGTCCAGGCGTTTCTCTCCGATTGGGCAGCTGACGTCATTCCTTCATCCGTCTGCCGCTGACACTTTTACTCTGCGAGAAAGCAGCACCGCGCTCCTCCTTCATCCCATGTCACTGCTCCCATTAAACATACCAGTATATTAAAATAGATGTAAAAATGATACATTATTACACATAAGCTCTCTCATCATCGACTTTATCTAGACGCCCGACGCTGCAGTAAAAAAACTGCGGCTGTAAAATGTTCTTTTTACAGTGCAGTAAATGCTGCATATATTCAGTTCAAACATTTTAGAGGAACAATATGATATATAACATACTGTGAGTCTGAAAACATCATTTCTGTACGTACTGTTATCGTTTTTACGCTCACTAGGTTTGACTGCTTCAGAGAATAACACTGAATAGTTAATGACTGAATGTCTCTACGAGGACATCTTGTTAAAAATACATAAGAAACATACAGTTGATGTAGGAGGAAGGAAGTGCAGCTGCAGTATAATTACATCTTCAACATAAAATCTCCCTTTGTGATGTCGCCGTGCAGCAGTTGTTGGGTAGAGTAGTTTGGCTTCATGCAGAATTAAACATAAATCTAACGTGATATATGTGAAAGAGCAATTAAGTTATGAGCGTTCTGTTCGCTGAAGCTCATACGAAGTGTCACAGGATGACTTCTGCATGACTTGGTCATACGTGCATTATGGCTGTTCATGCGTGACATTACTGGAAATAAAAATGCACTTCATACATGAACAAGACGGGCAGGTAAAGATGTCTGGCAGCCTCGAGCGCTCGGTCCGTGCGGGGGGATCTTCAGATGTTTACATCAACGTTAATGAGCCGTCACAAAAAGTCAGCCGTCACACCGAACCAAGCTCATCAGCAACGTCCATCATCAGTGCTGGAAGGAGATGTCAGATCATTTACTTAAGTAAACGTGCAGATAAAGTATGAAATACAGTATTATATATGACATGAGCAGCATTTCAAACCTGTAGTGCCTGCAGAGAGCTGCAAGATGAATCTGAGGGGTTGTGAGATGATTAATGTGAGAGGAAGAAAGGAAAACAAAGTTCTAGTACACACATTAATATTAGTTTTTCTCTTATTTTTGATTTTATTGTGAAAAATTTGGTTAATTTGACTTCTTTAAACAGTTATTTTAGTGGAACTGGGCCCAAACTCGACGCTCTTTTCAAGTCACAGTTGTCCGACTAATCTTTAACAATGAGAGATGAGCTCACCCAAACCTTAATCTAAAGCAACATTATGTAACTTTTCTACCTTAATAAAGGTCCAGCGTTTGAACAGAGACCCAAGATTTATGAGTCTATGTTTAAGAAATGCAATATAATATGTATAGCTATGTTTTCATTAGTGTATAATCACCCAAAAATAAGAACTATAATGTTCTCGTTACCTTAGAATGAGACTTTTATATCCACGGACGTTGCAGGTTCTCTTTCATGGAGTCCGCCACGCTTAGGGCGGAGAGGGAGGTGAGTGGAGGGGTACGCCACAAGATGACACTAAATCCTACACACAGATCCTTCAATACAATCAGGTGAAATCAGGCTGAAGCCTCCCTCCTTTTAACTCTGCGTCCCGTACGTCTGTTCTTAACTCACCCAACAGCTGGTTTGTGAACATAACAATTGCACCTGTCCATGACAGTGGTGTGAAAGTGAACTGCACACTCACACTGGGGGCCAAATCTTACGTAATGTTGTGTTAAAATCTTCAGTATGTGAAGCTGTAAATGTACTGCAGTATGTCTCTGCTGCGTAGTATCAAGCAGTAAAAGTAATGTAGCTAAACGTTTGTCTTTGTCTTTGTCTTTGCACTCTGTCGCCGCGCCGCAGGTTTCAAACTGAGAAGACGACGGATCACCAACGAGCCAACAGGAGGGCCCGGAAACTGCCCTCACCTGGTGGAGGCGGTGCCGTGCGACGAGCCCAGTTGTTACGACTGGCAGCTGGTCAGCCTGGATCAGTGTCTCCCCGACGACGGGAAGGAGTGCGGGCCCGGCACTCGGCTCGCACAGGCCCAGTGTGTCAACAGCAACGGTGAGAGTCTCGTTACTGAGCAGATTCCTGCTCGAGTTTTTCTTTCGACCCACCACCGAGCGCAGGTCTCACCATGTGTGGGAAAAAAAAAATCTCATATTTTTCAAGGTCACCTCTCCACTGACCCTCCAACTCTTCCCCGCTGTACGTGAGCACATTTCCATGCCTGCACTCCATTTATCACCTTGTTCCAGACTCTCTTCCTCCTTCGTCTTCTCCTCCTCATCCCTCCCACTGTTCAACACTCTCCTACTTTTAATGCTCGCTTGGTTCAGCGTCGCCGCCTCTCTCTCACGCTGTCTCTCTCATTACAGTCTTCCTCTCAGCACGCACAATTAAACCGTACTCGCGCTGCATCAAATCAATCCTCCGCGGCCCTGAGTCTTGGAGTATGCCGCGCCCTTTGCTGCTCCTGATTTTTACTGCCACTTTTTATTACTGTAAATCTTTAATATAAGGAAGCACACGTGCTTCCCAGACCTGCTGTTGCCTTCAGGTTGCGTGGAAAAATGTTACACCAAATAAGGTACAACACATTATCGATTTTTACTTCTGTTGCAGTTTTTTTCGAGGTGCAGATTACAGTACATACCGTTTTTATTTATTCAGCATGTGAAGTTAGAAAGTGATGCAGCTCTTGAAATCTCATTCGGCTCCAAATGTACTCGGTAAATCTTCATTTTATGATCCCGTGCGGTGACTTTGTTCTTGTTCTCCCCACTAGAGAGCTTGATTTGTCCTTCTAACGCCTCCCACACAAATCACGGTTCGTGGTATTCAGTGAAGTTTGGTCCAGTGGAGACTCTCAGCCTGTACTGCTGGAGTTAACAGACTCCTGTGCTGTTCTTTCTCCCCTGACTTTGGTTGATTGATCCCCACCACCCACACACACACACAGACACACACACACACACACACACACACACACACCTTCACTCCCTCATCTGATGAAAATTGATTTGTTCTGTTTGGATTTTTTCGCTCCACTTTTCGCCTCAGAGATTTTTCACTGCAATGCCGGCTGTATATTTTCTCCGAGTGTGTCCCGGTCATAAAAGAAAAAGGCCACACAGCCGAGGCCCAGACAACAGGCGAAGGTCGATACAAATGTTATTGAAACTGGCTATTGATATTCCCCACGCTGACTGCCTGCCCACTTAGGCAGAGAGCTGTGTCTCCTCTGCAGGTTTTCCCCTCTCGTAGTGGGTGTTCTTGTTCATTCATGATTTCTCTGTGTGAACCTGAAAAACAAAAAAAAAACAGCTGGAGTCTCTTGTCACTTCTTCTTTTTCATGCCTCCTCAGTTCAGCCATGATTGGTTCGCTGCATATCTTTCAAAGTGACATCTTAATGCAATGTCTGACTTTTGAAGCTCGGGCGATTCTCCTCTGCTCCTCTGCAGCCATCGAGAGGTTTACATGTTGCTGGGGCGTGTGCAGGAGAAAGAATATACAGCCTCGTCGCCTCGTCGAGCTTCATTTATGGGCAGCACATGAAACGCAGACACACACAGTATGTGGGTTAATATAATCCACTTATGGCTGATGCAAGGAGCTCATTACTAAAACATAGACGACGGTGTAAAGATGTGGGACTCCCATGTGAGTTTTCTCTTTCCATGCTCAGTGCCACTTTACTATGGAGAGTGGAGAGTGCATCAGTATGAATATTCTACCGATAACGCATAAAAAAGGCTCGTAATCAGCTGTCATATCAACACAAGTGAAACATTTTGAAGTAAAGCAAAGTAGAAATATTGGACTGACCCAGAACCGTCGACGTGCCGCTAGTTTGTAGTGTTCAGAGATTTCTGATGCTCTGTGATTAAATATTATTTTCAAGTAAAATTACATTTGGATTCAAAGCTGCACAAAGTAATTTAAGAGACTCCAAGAGACTGCGAGAGACAACCGTCCGACTTCATCCTTTATTAAATTACATTAATGCTGCACATTAATCTTTAAATGAGACGACTGCAAGCTCCATCCTCATGTTTGCAAACCGTATGAAACGATGTCAAACGAGCAGAAAGTCAAAAGATGAATCACAAAATAGTCTCAGTGACAGTTGAAGTTGGACATTTGAACATGGGGACTTTTGGAGACTGACTCACTTCTGGAGCCAGCCTCAAGTGGACGTTTGAGGAACTTCCTTCTCTCTCTCTCTGTTTCTGCTATTTATTTGCTGTTACTGTTTCAAATCTTCGCTTCACGTCGTCACATTTTTTTCTAGTTTCTGTGCCCGGCTGATACTCGTGTGCTCGATTGGAGAAATGTTCCTTCTCGAGACGTCTCAAGAAAAACAAACACGCCTCTACAGTTTGAAACGGGCCGCGTGCTTGACATTGCGGCATCGATTAAGCCACGCAGCTGCTCATACTCTCATCTGCTCCAGCAGCCTCTGTACTCAAGTGTAGTTTGAGGGTTATAATCTAATTCCTGCCATGAATCTTTAAGCCGTCAACTGGACGAGTCTCAGCGCTTCATGGGGTTCGTTTTTATGTGTTCAGCAGCTTTCTGAGAGTTCTGGGTTTGGGTTCATCCGCCAGTCAGCAGATAATTGCACAAATATAAATAAACCAATGAAAAGAGGCTTTAAAATAATAACAGTCTGCGCTGCCGCTCGGTGACACAAACAGAGTGATAAAAGGGAAGCGCTGTTGTAATTACAGAGGTCACACTAATGAGGATAGCTTACTAATATTAGGGTTTAATGAAAAAAAGGTAGCATGAGGTTAATGTTTTACATCATAGGGTAATATAAAGAACTAATATCCGTGCACTCACAAGAGAATTCCCCGATATGACCGTCAGTAATTGCCTGAAAGCGATGCTAAAACTCCTCTCCTCCCCTCGCGCTTTAAATATTTCTGCTTTTTATGTACTGCGATCAAACTGGGCGAGTTATCAGCTGGTAGCACAGATGGTAGATTGTAAGTAACAGCGTTTATCCATAAAGGAATATGTAAAGTTTTGAAAGTAATAACCATGAATTAAATGCAGAAACCACCTATTTAAACTTTTATCTTTTTTTTTATTTTTTATGCATTACTTTGAAATAAACTCCAAAGGTTGGAGGCATCACCTGGAAACACATTTTTTATTTCAACGTGTGCTGTCCTTATCGAGCCAGGTGGAACGATTTCAACTGCAGCCCCTCGAGAGATGTTTTGAAACCTTTAGATAGAAGAGACGCCACGGAGACGGCAACTCTTCAAGACAGATACTAAAAAAGCGTCCACACTGTTAATCCTGCATAACTTTAAGCCTTAATATAATGTGAACAGGTGAGTTGTATATAAATTCACCCTCAGTACAGTTGTCATGAACGGGGAAATTAGCTACAGAGACCAAAACTGTTTTTTGTACCAGGCTGTAAACATGTTTATTTCTGCTGTGAAGTTGGACATTTGAACATGGGGACTTATGGAGACTGACTCACTTCTGGAGCCAGCCTCAAGTGGACGTTAGAGGAACTGCAGTTTTTGGCACTTCTGCAGTGGCTTTACTTCACAGCCATGGAGGTTGCTGCTTGAAAACCACCTGTTTTGACTTTTTTTAGGGCCAGAAAACCAAAACTAAGTCCCCGAATCAGTACCTGGAAACATTGATGATTGGGACGTCGGTGCTTAATAATTTTTTGGTCGATTACCGATGTTGCTTTCGTGAAACTTTTTAACGTGAAACCATCAAACATGACTGTACTGTCTTATTGTTACATGCTGAGTATTGTGAGCACAGTTAGGTAAACCCTGTTTACTACTCATCACCAACTCTGATCGTCTTTTCTTCAGGAGAGGCGGTGGACAGGAATCTCTGCTCGTCGTCCCCGCCTCTGGAGCCTGTGCCCTGTGAGGTGCCTTGCTCAAGGGACTGTGTGCTCAGCGACTGGACTTCCTGGTCTACCTGCTCTCAGACCTGCTCCAGCAAGACCATCGAGGGGAAGCAGATGAGGACCCGCTCCATCTTAGCCTACAACGCCGGGGAAGGTGAGCCCCCACCTGCATCCATCGTCCATGGAAATATATGCAGATGAGGCCTGGATATCGGCTTAGTCATGGCCTTTCAAGTCGTCCTTTGCTGTCACTCAGTGAACGTCTGGATTTCACACTTGTCTGCATGTGCATTTGTCCTTATCTCAAACAGTCTGCTTATCTGTCCTGGCGATTATTTCTGTTGGTCTGTCTCCTCGTCTGACACCCACTTTTTATCTGCCATCGTTCCTCTGCTTGTTCTCTGTACGTGCATCTGCTTGTCTGTCTTTCTTTTAGACGTGTCTCCAAACATTTCTGTCTTATCTGTGTGTGTGTGTGTGTGTGTGTGTGTTTTCTGCACAGTCACTGCGATGGTCGTGGCGTGGATCACAGTGATGGAGGGTAACATTCGTAATTAGCTCGTAGATGTTTAAACCTCTAGCGGTTTGTCTACATGTTGCCAAATTAAAATAGTTTTGGCTTGTTTTGTTATCACGACAGCTTTAGGCTAACTTATAATTCATTTACTCTTTAGTGTGTGTGTGTGTGTGTGTGTAATAGCTGGATTTTTGTTCTGCTGTAATCATTCATGTCTCACCTGTCACATTAACATATTTTATTTATGTATTCAAGGTCTCTCGCGGGTGCCAAAATTTCCAGAACTTCTCGGTAAATCTTTGACTTTTCAGACTAGAAAATCCAGTAGCTGTACTCGTAGTAGTAGCCCTGTGTGTGTGTGTGTGTGCAGATGAGTGGAAATCATATCAAACTATATTCTGCCTGTCTGTTCAGACGCATACCTGAAAGAAGCTTTTGTGTCTCCACCACAGGCTTCCCCCTGCACAGTAGATTATCTGATTAGATTCCTTGGCAGATTTTTCAGCTGCCGTGTTGCATATTAATGAAGAAAAACTATATTTTGTTAAAGCTTTAAGATACAGGGTTAATATTATTAAGCAACCAGCGATATGTTAGTATAGAAATACGTGCTAATTGATGCATTAATAAGCCTAATGACCTCTTCAGCATCGCTACTTATTTTGATTATTGCGGGACCGATAATCAGCTGTGCCTCTTGTGTGACGTTCAAGTGGCACTTAGCTCTTTGTGAACTGTAATCCACTCTGCAAACATGAATTCAATAACTCACATATCCTGGCTTTTGTTTGTCACCCTCGTCATGTTCCCTTTAAGCCATGTTTCCACCCCGCCTCCCGTCGTCGTCGTCGTCCAACATCCAGCTTTTTCTAGGTCATTGTTCGCCGACAGCTCATGCTCATTTGAGGCGCCGTGTCATGCGAGTGTTGGGACTATAGCATCGGGGTGTTGTTAGTCAGCTTAAGCTGGCACGGCGCAGTCAGCAGAAAGGCAGTCACTCTCAGTAACCATTAGGTTGAGATTTGTCTGAGTTGGCAGACTGTGATTCAGGGCCCGACTGTGTGTACACCGGCACTCATTATGGAGCTGGCACTCCGCCAACTCCAGGCAGAAAAATACAGGTGTGGAGCTCTCACAGTCCCGCAATGCCTCTCAATCTTTACTGAAAGCCCCAAATGTCTG
Source organism: Larimichthys crocea (assembly GCF_000972845.2). Taxonomy (NCBI): domain Eukaryota; kingdom Metazoa; phylum Chordata; class Actinopteri; family Sciaenidae; genus Larimichthys; species Larimichthys crocea. Next base: position 35,327,742 of record NC_040023.1, read on the forward strand.
CAGTTACTCCAAACCGGAGAGGGTTCTCTCAGTCCATCGACCCAACAACTGCGTCACTGACTGACTGACTGCCGCCTCACAAGAGAAATGACAGGAACAAAAACAATAGATGGTGGTTGTACAGACCTGAAAGCCTGATCTGTGGCTTTTAAGCATAAATAGTGCCCGGAAAACCAAAATACCTGCGTGAAAGGAGCTCAGTCACACAGTATGTGAACACACCTATATGTCTGTAGTGTTTTTGGACTTGTGTTATGACACTTCCCCGCCCCCCCCCCGGGCTTTGTGACGGTTAATTACTGTTCAGGTTTCCCCTTGAAGTCCGACTCAGTGTCACACAGTGTTAAATAAAATGCGTTGAAGCCAGACAGCCCATCAGCAATAATTGCATAACCATTTGTTAACGATTCCTTCCTTTCCAGCAGGTGGTTTGTATTTGTGGAAAAATACATTAGACGTGTGCGTTTATAGGCGCAGCTGCATTCACAGTTCTTGAGATAAACAGGTCAGAATATTTGCAGGGAATTTAACGTGAACGATTGTTTGTCTCTACGTGTCGGCACGGTGATGAACTGGCGACTTGTACAGGGTGCACACGGCCTCTCACCCATTGCCAGCTGGGATCAGCGGTTATGGAAAATGGATGGATGGATGTAGTCACACTTCTCAGGAGCTTCAGATAGGAAAAGAAATAGCCCCTAAGTCCTTTCCTAACCACTTTTCTTTAACCCTTGATGGAAAACATCACAAGGTCAAAGACTTCATAGTTAGAGAATACGTCCGGGCCATTTCACTCAGTCAGGAACCTTCCTAAGCAAAACTGACTATTCGACCGCACCCATCGTGTCACGTCTTCAGCGTTTCCAGGATCTTGTGTTGAGGTTTTCTTGGATTTGGAGGTGACTGTTCCTTCAAAACGAGCACACAACCCCAAAGACGTGACAATAAATAAGAGGATTGATCACAATATGACATACACAAATGAAAACAGTGACACTGATAAAACAGACAATAAGATAAGACTATAAACGACTGGTTGTCTTGAGTCTTTATTGCAGCTGAACACGTCAAATTCAGGCTCAGCGGTCTCACATAAATCAAATCGTCACGTCTCAAAAGTTTTGAACCTTGAAACTTGAAACGGGCTCATTTACATTCTCCTTTCAAAGTTTTTTTTTTTACTTTTTTATTTAACATTTCCATTAGAATATGATTTTCTTGAAGGTTAAATTATTTTTTTTTATTAATAGGCTGTCACAGAATGTTAAAAGCTGGCAACATTTATTTTACATTGAAACACAGAAACTGACGTGAGCGACCAGCTCGTATACGCCGAGCTTCAGCTCCCTTGAATAAAACCTAGCGATCATTTCGTCCTGCGCTGTCACACTCCACTGCGCCGTCTGTTTAAATACGAGGATTTCTTAAACAATAGAACTCCAGGAAACTCTTATTATGAATGTTTCTTTGGGTGTAGGTTTCACTCAGATTCAACAATTATCAGACAGCTGTGCTGGGTTTAATAAAGCTCCTGGAGCGTGCATCAAGTGGGGAAGATGTGCTTAATCTCCAATATGATGATATGATATGTCTGATTACCAATATGCCCCATTTTGGCATATTATATAGACATTTCTATATTAATTCTACCTATACCGGCATTGTAGACCTGTATTATTTGGCATATCCATATGTATCCCTTCCATTTATAAATATTCTGTACTTTGCTGCCATTTGCACTTCTGCTTAGATGCTAAACTGCATTTGGTTGTCCTCTGTGCAAATGACAACACGGCTGAATTTAATGGAACTAATCTAATGGAACAAGCAGGAAGCACGAAATTTCAACATTATCTCCTCATAAAGTTACACATCCAGCAGACACAGAGCGACATTAGCATTTATTTTGTGTGTTTCTGACCACTCAATGAATGTTAAGTATGATACTCACCCTCCCTTTTGGACTCCCATGGGTAATATCCGGCTCTGAAGCTGCTAAATGTTCCATTATGTTCACAAGTTAGTTTTTTAACTCTGTCTGACTGCTGCCTTGCTCCTGGACATTTAGAGTAAGATTGGTTTGTTGGAGCTTTTTGTTGCTAAAAAACAGGGACCAGAACAGTCAAACCAAGATAGTAAGCTTCCCATCCATCCTTCTATTTCCTTCCGTTTATCCGGGGTCAGTTCGCAGTGGCAGCAGGTTTAGCAGCGACTCCAGACGCCGAGGTGTTCCCAGGCTAGATGGGCTATGTTGTCCCTCAAGCTTGTTCTGGGTCTGCCACAGGATCTTCCTCCAAAGGAAGACGCCTTTCAGATGCCCAAATCAGCTCGTTCTTCTACTCTGAGCTCCCTCCCGTTCTCTAAGGCTGAACCCAGACACCCGATGGAGGAAGCTCATTTCGGCTAAGCTAATGACCATAGGTGAGGGTTGGAACGTAGATGGACCTGAACATCGAGAGGTTTTCCTTCTGGCAACAGTCCAGTACAGCGTTCGCAGTACTGCTGACACCGCTCTAACCCACCAGTCCATCTCATGCTCCATTTTCCCGTTGAGCTAAACAAAGCTGAGGTGAACCGCAGTCAGCTGATGAGTCTCCGTACACGTCACCGGTTTAGTTTTCACTTTTAAATGTTGTTCTTCGCTGTGTTTTGGTGCTCTCAGGTGGTGCCCTGTGCCCGAACAGCAGTTCCCTTCAGGAGGTACGAAACTGCAACGAACACGCCTGCACGGTTTACCACTGGCAGACTGGACCCTGGGGGCCTTGTACCGAAGACCCCTCAGCCTCGTCCCTCAACGCCTCCATGGGCGTCCGTGGCGGTCAGGGTTCCTGCTCGTTGGGAATGCAGACTCGTAAGGTCATCTGCGTCCGGGTCAACGTGGGACAGGTGCCACCCAAGAAGTAAGCTTCTCTTATTTCTGCCTCCAATGAAACCTTTGTGGTTATTTGTCGCCTCGCTGGATTGTCTGTGTTCATCACTGTGAAATCACTTCACCCTCGTCTCAGAACTAAAAACCCGCTGACATCGAGCTTCTCAATCATGTGCCATCATCAAGATGGAAGAGCAGGCACGCTTTCATTTCAAACAAATCTCTGCCACAGCCGATTTTACTGATTTGTACACCGTCATCCAGAAAGAAGAAACTAATCAGTTAAATCTGGAGCTGCGCTTCAAAGAATATAGGACAAGGAGAGCTCCGGTTATCTTTTGATGTGTGAAATCATTTGTCAAAGAATCCCTTTTTTTGTTTTTGAGTTGTCACTTGATGAACAGAGAAAAAGGTTAAAGTCATTCTTTTCTTACGTTGCCGAGTCAAGCAGTGAAGTGCAAGCATCTGTTAGGATGAGTCAGCGAATAAACAACGGAGCTAAGTCTTTTTTTTTTGTGTGTGTTTGTTTGAGAAGGACCTCTGCTGTAAGATTGAATGATACACGCAGATAACGTGACGAGATTTTTAAAGAACAAAAGAAGAGTCGGGTGGATGAAAAGAAGCAGCAGTGATGGGAAGCAGAGTGACAGCGGGGAGGTGAAATGAGTCAGAGACAGAAAAAACAAGGAGCCGGTTAAGTAAGCAGAGCAGACTCGACGTGAAGTTAACTCCCAATTCATATCTTCCCTTTGCAGGCGACCACAGATAAATAAATAATCTCTGCGTCCCTGAAAGCCTAATTAACCCTGCCGTTTTTGGCGCTCGGTAATTTCTCATTGATGATAATGACAGTAATTAAATGGGATTGATACTTTAAGGCAATTTAATCATGAGACAGATGAGAGACAAGATGTTTGCGGTTAGCTGTGAAGACCAACGCTGCGGGATGAGGCGGATTTTAGTTTAACGTCTGCCAGAAAAGTTTCGACTCCAGCCTGGTGTCAGTTACGCTCGACTGACTCTCTCGACAACGCAAGATGAAGGAGCAGATCTGCCGCCGTCCGAATTTGTGGATGAGAGAAACTCCGAGCAGATTTATTAGAGGCTGATTTAGAGGTCTCGCGTTGAATTTGTTTCCTTTCTTTGCTCCAACACCAGTAAATCCTTCCTCCTCCTGTCTTCCACCTCCCAAGTGCGGTTATCAGCGAGAAGACGATTGGTACATAAATTATTCAGAGGGTCAAAGTTTGTTGTCGTACAAGGTAAATGTGATTCATAGAGAGCACCGTGTGATAAAATGAAGATTAATGTCCGGTTCAATAGTGTCGGTTTGAGCGGCTGACCCAGACTCTGCAGCTGCACTTATCAGAGAGGTCCAAGTCCAGGATGTCTTTTTATTAAATGTGTTTTATTTTGAAAAAAATAAAAAAAGACAGACACAAGCCCAGCGGGTTGCAGAGTAAGAGCGGACGCCATTGAGTAACTGACAGAAAAGAGGTTTCAGTCGATTTGACTCCATTATCTTTGGTTTTGGCCGGTCAATAACTTTATGTAAGCGAGCATCATTTGTAATAAGGGCGAAGAGAACAACATGTAACTGTGTCACTAATGAGGAGTGAAAAGAAGATCCCATCACGCAGCCACTCACCCGCTCAGCAGGTGGTCGTCGTTATTGACCTCAGCCGAGGTGGTTTGAGGTTTGGAGTGATGAAGGTCACACACTCGGTTTAAAATATGACTGCCACATTATCAGCATCACGTTAAAATGTGAGAAGTTTCGGATAAACTGATGAACATGTCTCATTTACATGAACTTTATTAAGCTGTGTCTCATGCTGGGGTTGAGACGTGGCGAGACTCTGTTGTTACCGGGCACAGCGGATGAAACTGTGATAAGTGTGCGCACGTTAAGAAGGATTTTAAAACGAAATGAGGCTGTACAGGAGGAAAAATCAGCTGGAAGGACACTGAAGGCTCCTTGGGTCCACTTCGATACGCTTTCGTAATTTTCTGACATTTACCGTCTATCTCAGATGCAGCCGTGTGTCTTTAACGTCTTGCTTTGTTTTCTTTTTTTCGGCAGCAGAGACTGAATCACTCAGACTCAGAGACAGGTTGTAAACAAATCACCACTTTCTGAAGCACTTATGTAGAAACTGATTCACCAGCTACATCAGGTGCCACTTTTTACATTGACATTTACAGTGGCTGCTGTGTGTTCTCGCTTTTTATAGTTACAGTTATTAGTACTAAATTCACGCTTGTGTTACTCTTCCTGTGCCGTGACTCAACCCGTAAAGGACAAAGAGAGAATTTCATAGTGAAAACACAGAAACTATGAGAGAGATTGAATTTCATGTTGTCTCTAAAGTTTCTCCCTTCACTTCCACTGAAGTTAATTTAAAAAAGGATCTTAAGATGTCGAGACAGACTCAGATTTTGAAGAGCTACTTCAACCTTGACCTGCCGTACTTTGTGTAGTTGTGTGTGATTAGATAATGGATTTTTAAAGTTCTCTTCCTCTTTATTTTTTTTTATTTTTTGGTCAAACTTCAGGATGGAGCTGTCTGGAAATTCATCTTAAAGTCTGCCTTACCTTCCCTCATGCATTATTACTTCCCCCTGAATACTTCACTGTGTCCCGGAGATTCACAAATTAGATTTTAAACATAAAACTGCGGCTAATAAATGGATCAAATTGTTTTTTTTTTTCATATTTGTGGTAATATTTTAGTAGCACTTAAAAGTATGCATCTTTAAGGTGAAAAAAAAAACACATTGCCAGCTGCCAGTTTCTGTTTTTCGGCATACTCTCTCAGCTTTACTAGTGTAAATCTGTGCAGGTGGATGTCGGGAATGTGCTGACCTGGGGTTATACTCTGTGGAGTGCAGCAGCCGTTACAGCGAGTTGTTTCAGAAGTTTGATGAGGATTGTTTTTGGATGTTTAGTTGATTCATGTCTGTACTCTGATTTAGAGATTAATCCTTCACTTCATGTGTGTATGATTTTGACTTTAGGACCTCCTGCATAGTTTTTATCGGCAGATTTCACTTTCAAACTTATTCTTAAACAACATTCAGCCAGGGCAGCCTGGTACCTCGACTGGTAGACCATGCACTGGTAGAAAGGCTGAGTCCTTGCTGCAGTCACCCAGGTTGGACTCTGTGTTGTCCCCCCGCTCCCTCTCTGTGCTTTCGTGTCTCTAAACGGGCGAAAAAATAAAAACATATTTAACCAATCTGAAATTAGCATCATACTTAGTATGATAATGTGATTTTAAGACTATACGATGTGTATTAGTCTCCTCTAATGAACAGCCCATGTGTTGTACCTGCTACACATCAAAATTAACCTGATCTTCCTTTATTTCTATGTCGTGTGGTTGAAAGAAACAAGTATGACTTTACATAGTATTACATAGTATTCATTCCTCAAGCTCCTAAACAAAACATAACATGGATGAATAAATCAAAGGGTTACTGCTGCTACTAACAGAAAGTTACCAAAATAAAAGCCACAACTTCAAACTAAAATTTCCTTTAACTGCTCTTCCTGTAGTCTAGTAACAGAAGTTGCAAATAGTTTGGAGAGGTTTAGTGAAAGCATCTGTGAATGTTCCCGATTACCGGGACATAACAGAATCAAATCCAATCAGATTTTCCTTCAACTCATTTTGTTTTCAGCGCCTGGTCACTGAGGAGCCTGAATAGAAAAGACAAACAAACACAACAAAGTGAACGCGTCCACGTTTCTTTGGACCACAGCACAAAGACAAAAGTTGCATGTGTCATCGCGGCCTCACTTTCCTCCCGCCCGCAGGTGAAATGCATAGCATGACAGATACAGCGAGTCTCTCCAAAGACGGAGAGGCGGCAGCTGTCCGTGGTGCTGAAGAAGCTTCCCTCATTCTGACTCAGCCTGTACACAACCCCAGCTGTGCCTCGGCGTCCATTATCAGGTCCTTTTGTAGCTACCCTGACTGTTGTAACAGTTCAAAACATGGTGTTCAAAGTCTGTAGGTGGATTTTCCTCCAGGCCACTGTCACTGGCAGGGGTCCGGTAACAGGCTGTAAGCCAGCATGTAGACTTCCACTGCGCTGCAACAGAAAGAAGCTCCCGGGGTGTTGAACACTGCTCTTTTCTTTTTTTTAGCCGTTAACACATAAAAGTTTTCCCACAACTATCACACACACATATACATACAGGACATGAAGTAATATCGAACGCCTCGATGACTTTGACTCTTCAACTCGCAATGACAAACACTGACACCAAGATGGCTCCTATTAGGTTGATTGCCAATTAGTCACATGTGTCAGCTATGAAAGAGGTCTGGCAATCAAAGCTACATTTCCAAACAACACAAGACAATTAACGGAGCCAGAGGCCAAATCATCAGTACTCAACATGCGTGAGCATTATTTAAAAAAAAACTAATAAAACGTTTTGAAAATATAATGACAACATGCAGCAAACAAACTGCCAGTAATTAAGATGAACAGCTGTCATGAGTTGACACCAACAACAATTATATTGATGGACATTTGCAATATATAAAGAGCTGAACAATACATCTCATTGATAACCACTTCAAGACTGTCCTCCCAAGGAGGACGACAGCAAAGTGGATTATTTATTTCATTTCGTTTGTTGGTTTATTTCAAACGGAGACACAAGACGGCATGAGAATGTCTCCTCAGGGAGAAAGTCGAGTGGACGGCTGGTCGCTTCAACCACGTGGGTTGTTATTCCATGATGGTCGTGTGGATAGCCTGGTTTCTTTTCAACTAAACTGCTCTTTCTGGATTTAGCCTCCATGCCAAAGGGGAGGCCATGTTATAACCATGTTGACATGATGACGCTCCCCGATCCATACCAAAGTAGTCAATTTAACCCAAACCTTAACATTAACTGAGCATGATCTTCCCCTCAACCTTTGTGGCAACAACTAACTAACTAAACCTCGACCACAGAGTTAGACGTCAGATCGTGCTTTAATGGGTCGCTCGCTCCGGAGAGCTTCAACAAACAACCTGTTTTATGTCTTAATTTGGAGGCCTCATTGGCTTTAATGGGACAGACATCAGTGTTTGCAGTGCTGATGCAGCTGTGTTTGTTGTACTGTAAATTAAAACCACACTGGCATGAATCTCTCTCTCATGCTCACGGTACCTGGTTTGCACTTTGCAACAACCATCAGTGCTACAATTAGCAGAACTCCAATGGGGTCAAATCATATGGTCCATATGAAAATGGACTAATGTGCCCAACGCAGACTAACTGCACTCCCTTGTTTCACTCCCTCTGAATTAATCATCCCTCCTTAACCGACACATCAACACATCCAGATCCCTAATATGACAAAATAATGAAAGAAGAGTTACTTTAATTGACTAAATTAACTTAAATGAACTTCTTATAATTGCTCTGTAGTACAGAGACGGTTCGTTTAGTTGATCAACAGAGAATCAGCTACCATGAATTCAAGAAAAAAAAAGCCATATTCTTTAATTTCAGCCCCTCAAATGAAAGAATTTTCTGTCCTTCCCTGTCACGTATGATCTTAGGACAGACAAAACATCGTCTCCTTGAGCTGTGAGAAAGTCTTACGATCACTTTCCAATTCTTTCTGACAGGTAATCAGTTAATCAAGAGAATTAATTGAGTTTAATAAGAAGTCTCCAAATCTGTTGAATCCTGGAGGGATTCAGGTCTTTCAAAAGAACTTTCCATTAAACGATCCCTCTTGTCCCTTATGGAAGCATCTCAGTCATGTTTTCAGGTTTATTCTTTTCATGTGTTACCTCTTACTTCAAGCTTACTTTTGAAACCTCTGTAGATTTGATAGTCCACAATGTCCGGTGCCTTTTATTCGCTCATTTCTTGACCAAAGCATAAAGATGCTGCAGCTCTGTCTCAACGTGGCTGTTTTTGAAAAATATTCTGCTCTGTGCGTCTTCATCGGGCACGATCCAACTGGCAGGTATTCTTGATCAGCGCTCCCACGGGATCCCGGCAGAACAAACAAACATGCACCCCTCTGCATATGCAGATGCACCCCGTCTCATTCATAGAAGGATCTTAGCTGTTTTCCTCCTGCAGCCCTGAGGCAGTGAACCTCACAGAGTGCATGTCACGTACACACACACATAAACACTGACTGTCACAGCCCAATAGAAAAAGAGAGACACAACAGAGACAAATATGTCAGCGCCTCAGGCTTGGGCTGCTATCATCCTATCGAAAAAGCTGTTGTGGTGTGAGGGGGAGAAACAAAAAAACAACAATGTCTGCTTATTGATTGTGACAGTCTGTGTGCTGACTGCTACCAAATGTGTGTTTGTATAATCACATTGATGCTGGGGAATTTGTGAAAGAGGAAACGGAGTGATTCACGGTTATGATGTTCGACAGTAGCCGTATTAAGCCCAGTCAATCATCTCCCCGCTTTCTAGCGGAGGCTGTGTTTACTCGCGGGCCCTGTGATAGATCGCCGAAAGTCCTCGAGAAGGAGGCCAAAGACACCACTGAAAGGATCCTTGAAGAACTGCAACCGTTTTATGCTAAATTAAACAAATGATGTTCTTGTTCTGTAGTACGTAATTTTGATAATGAAATTAATTAGGCCTTATCTTTTCCCACCAGACCTTGTTTTTCCTCTGTGTGTGTGTACACTCTCTTAAAACTACAGACGCTTCTTTGCTTTGAATCTCCTCTCTTCATCCTGCTCAACCATCTGCTCATTCAGCCTCTCGCCGAACAGATTACTCAACGCGCTAATAGCGGCAGCGAGCAAAAAAAAAAAAAACATAAGCATTAGCACTGCTCGTTTTAATGTCGTGCTTTTGGGACAAGCTCCGGGTGCCGTGTAGCTTTCGCCTCGCTACAAATCATGACATTTAAAGATCATTATGAGATTGTGACACTGACTGGAACCATCCAGACGCCATTACCGGATAGCTTCATTCGTTTAAGAGTTTGTGCGTAAACACACAAGTGAACTGTTAAGACAAAGATAGAGGATCATAGAAAATTGTGCAGTTAGGTTTAAAATCCCCCCCGAGCGCCTTGTAAACATTTATTCCTCAAACAACAAAATCAACGTGACAAGCGACATTAGAGGCGAAATGAAAACAGAGAGAAATGAAAGAACAACAAAATGTATACATGATAAAAAATGCATAAACGACAATATTACGCTTCAGAGTCTGCCAGCCAAGTGTTGTGCCGTGCAGTATTCAGCCTGATGTTGTGTTCTACCAACAAGCATGGGCCTGTTCCTTTGAAAACTGGAATATAATTGAATTTTAATTATCTAAATTTGGGATAATGCCCATCATTAGTGGGGCTGCGATATAATTTGACTAAAAATTGGGAGTGAGGAATGGCTCTCTCTGTGGGGACAGAACTTAAAGCACAGAGATAGTTGCACAGAGAAATCAACAGCAGGAGCTGCGAGAGATTTTTCCATGAAAAGAACAGAAAAAAAAACGCCCGTTACTAATCACTCTATCCACCCCAATTGAAATTTAGGTGCCGGATAAGGAGACTTAACTGCCTACAAGGACATGACCGTCCACCCAGTCATTTTTATTAAACTGTACTTATTCAGGCTTTCCTGGGCTTTGGTCCAACCCCAGCATGCAGTCTGTAACACCCTAAAACAGAACAAACACACTTCACATTTACACCTACAGTATGGTTGATTTAGAGTCTGCGGTTTATATGACCTGCATATCTTAAGACAGTGGGAGGAAAGCAGATCTCAGAGACAGAGAGAGAGAGAGAGAGACAACATGCACAACTTAACATCAAAACAAACTCCACACAAAAAAAAACCCAAAAGGTATTTTCCCCTACAGCATCAAATGATCACAAAACTATAGAAACAAGCTTTATTGACCTCACTTTAGTTAGTGAGTAAAAAATTCACGTAGCACAAAAACAGTTACAAAGAGCTTCACAGCAAAGATGTAGACTCAAATCACCGTCTTGATGACTTGCATCTTGAGACTCGACTTGGACTTGCAAGACTCAGGGCTTGACATCAGACCGTTAAGGAGAACGGTAGCAGACTCAAAGGTGCAAACGTGAACCACAGAGCTGAAACAGGTTTAAAACGGTTTATAAAGTTCACAAAGGCGTCCTTCCTTGGAGGTGTTCCAACTGGTAGGAGACCCCGGGGCAGACCCAGAAACTGATGGAGGGACTACATAGCTCATCTGGCCTGGGAATGCCTCTGTATCCCACAGGAGGAGCTTGAATGCGACCTGACCCCAGATAAATGGAAGGAAATAGATGCATGGAAGTTCACATAGGCAATGGTTTCAGTGTAGATGGAGATCCAGTGAAGAGGTTTCTGGAATGGTGCAGGGCTGGTGGTGGTCTCCAAGGAGACGTGGACAAACAAACAAAAAAAAGTCTACCACATTGTCAGCACTGACATTACAATTGTTTGGGTAAGGTTACACAGTATGTGAGCGCACTGTGGGAATGACATTATCATGATTGGATCAAGACCCTGTTAGTCAAGCCCCATGTGCCACTACCTGGTGATGCATGAATCAGATCAGATCATCATGCCAGTGCCGGTCTTGTCTTTTCTCATTGTAAGGACTGGATTCTGCAGGTAAGACTGCAAGTATCTTGGCTTGACTTGGGACTTGACTTGCCCAAGAAAAACCTGACGTTGGACTGAATTGGACCAAATGACTTGAGTCTCATGTCTGCTTCAGTCACAGAAAACATTCGTCATAAAGCACTGAAACATGAACATCGAGCAGTGGGTGATTTATTCAAGCTGGTGCAGAGATAGCAAAGGGTGTAGTTTGTCATTGTGCCCTAATTAAAATCAACAGGACAAGTCATGTGTCTTTGTCCACCCCGACCTTCCTCCCTCAGAGCTTTTGTGGCTCTCCAGCAGCATCACTAATCACTTCTACCTTTGCATCTAAGAGATGAGTCATAATTCAGTTCAAACCGCAAGAAGTCTCTTCTTAGAAAAAGCTAAACGCCACCTCTTTGAGGCATCCGAAGCAACAAGCTGTTGTTTCTCACTCTCGTCAGAACATTTGCTCGTGTTTGTGTATGCGGGAGAGCGAACGCACAATCTAAAAGGCAGACAATCTGCACATCAAAAACGTGTCTTTTAGCGCTCACATGTTTGGTTTGGTATTCCGAGTCAGTTCCACTTGGATCAAAGGCAAAAGTCAAACTGTTTTTCTTTTTCTTTTTTTGTTTCATCTGAATAGGAATATTGTTTTTATTGCTTATGCTCTTTTAAGATTTTTAAGAACTTTTAAGAACAAGTGGGAAAAAAAATGTATCTCATCTTCAGACATTTACTGTTTTTCAGCAGCGGAAGGTCAAAGGTTTAAAACCCCTTGATGTCAAAGAACTCTTGGAGTCAGGAAATCATATATACAGTGCTGTGATCTCTCATGACGTGGGGAGAATTAATAAAACAAAAGAAATACATCGATATTCCATTTAAAAAACTTTAATAAATCATGATGGATTTAAAAAAACACACACACACATTAAACTACAACTTACAAACAAAACCTTTGAGGGAAAAATGCTAATGAGAGTTCAGGGATCACTTGTTTGGATAACAAACTCAAGAACGTCTGTTTAATATGAAATTTTAATGTTGCAGCAGCTGCAGTATTGCTGTGATACTAATCAATCATTTATTAAAGACCACACGACTGAGGTTGGTGGAATTTGCTGTTGGTACAGCGTGGTATATAAACTCAGTTCATTGGTGTTAGACGGATATCAACATCACAAAAGACACAGCGACCAGCACAACAGACTTCCGCAAGACACAATCCAGGTTTTCTAAGACAGGTACGTCTGTCAGGGTCAGAGGAGGAGTGTTCAGAGTTCTCACTGAAGTGGGGAAAACAAATGCTTCTTGAGGTGCATCAGCTTGAAGAGGAGGTGAGCATGGTGAAAGGGGCCCGAGAGGAAGCTCTCAATTATAGGTTTGGGAACCTGAAGGAGGACGTTTCGTTTTACTTTGACACTCTTGAGCTGAGGTGGCAAGGTGGTGGTTGGCACTGTCACCTCACGGCAAGAGCTACGATCCTCAGCTTCCTCGTGTCTGCGTGGGTTTCTCTCCGGGTGCTACGGCTTCCCCCCACAGTTTAAAGACTTAATAGATTAATTGGTGACTCGTAGGTGTGAATGGTTGTCCAGGGTGTACCCCGCCTTTCGCCTTAAATCAGCTGGGATAGGCTCCATTCCCCACGACCCTGATGAGGATGAGCAGTTACAGAAAATGGATGGATGAGCTGTCTTAGGAAAAGCAGTCTTTTTTTTTAGTAATGCAATCTGTATTGATGTTCCATTTGAGCATCGTTCTGATGTGTGTGCCAAGAAATATGAATCCATTAAGGTTTTACGGGTTCTCCTGTGACATGCATAGGAGTTTTTGAGGATGGGAATCTATGATGAGTTCTTGTGTTTTGGACGTGTTGAGCTGGTGGTTGTGGTTATGGAGGTTATGGTTGTGTCGTCTGCATATTTTAAGAATGATGACTGAGCTGTGGTGGGATGTGAAGTGGTTTTGTACATCTCTTCAGGGTATCCTATTTGCATCTGAATCTGTGCTGGATTTCATCCTATTACCCGCCAATAGAACTTGGAAATTCATCAATATCCTTTGATCAACTATCTGAATTGGAGAGTTACTTCTCTCTCTCTCTCTTTGTGGAAGTAGTTTCTATTGTTTTGCTGAGGGTAACTTTTTGAACCTCATTTTTGCATGTTTTTTTGTGTCAAAGTGACTAATGGGGACAACAAGTTCTGAATTTGGTCCAGCGTGTGAGTGAGTGTGCTGCAGACCGCAGCCAAGAAACAGGCTACAATGTAATCCTTGTGGGCAGTTTCGCACCATCAAAATACATCCATTAAGAGTGCTTGTTTTTGCTACTAAAAGGCTCAGATTGTTGTGCCAACATTCTGGAAAGAGCTCCACAGAGAAATGAAAAAACAAAAACAAAATTCTATACCTGTCCAAGCTGTGAAACCTCTCTGTGAGCCGAGGATCACAGCATATAGGGTCAAAGCACCCACAGGAACCCCACCAGTTTCACGGTCGCGCGGCAGCTGGTGCATGATCATCCATCGCGATTGCGTTGTAGCTCATTTTGTGGCTCCAGGCTCCAGTACTCTCCTTTAATACTCGACCAAATCCAAAACTTGTTGTCCCCATAAGTTTCTTTGACAGAAAAACATGGGCAAATAAGGCCCAGGTTGTAAAATACCAGTTACCCTTTTAAATTATTTGGGTCATGTCCCTGCAGGTTTGATATCGGCCTCCTGTTCGTTGGATTGCTTATATAATAAATTGCTTTTCTCTCTGTTCTATATACACTTTGATTGTGTTTAGATCCTGCAGATTTCTGTACACTGTTTATTTCCGTCTTCACACTGCAGTCAGGTTTACCCTCGATAAAGAGCTCCTTGATCTCTACAAACATTGTGAAGTAAAAATAGATTTTTATATATAAGTGATAAAATCCTGGTTAGCACGAGGGGGAGGGGCGGTCTAGTGTAGACATTGCTCTGCAGTCTCGGGTTCATGGCTTGGAACTTGTTTCTTGCTGAAGTGTCCTCGAGGGTAGACACCTGATCATTCACTTGAACATCAGCTAAAGACTGAATATGTAAATGTATCCACCCCCCACTGCATCCAGCATCTGTGTTTTCTTTTCCAGGGGACCATTCACTTGTATAAAGACACCAGAGGATTTGTTCTGCTCGAGAGGGATTTAGCTCTGTCTATTGGTATTAAAAATAAATCTCTCCTTGTGTCGCTGTTACATTATTACATTTTCCCTGCGAGGCTCCCTATCGCTTGCCTTGCTAACGAGTACGGGGCGCCCAGAGGAAAGCGCTCACTCTTAGCAACATTAAACCTGACCCAGATGATCAGTGTGTCAACCATAGGGATGAGGAAACAGAGCAGCAACATCCCCGCTGCGAGACCAGGTTGCAGAGATCAGATTACAAGATGTCTTTCAGCAGGTCTGTCTCGACCTATTTATCTACGCTGAGTAGTATGCACAGAGGACCCTAGGTACTTAAATAACTGGAGATTAACCATAACTCTTGTTCGGAAAACCTCGGCTTGACCCTGAATTGTGTGTCGTCAAAAGGATTATCGCTCACTGATGGAAGGATCTAATTAAATCAAGGGAGTTTGTGTCCCGAGGCCGGTCTGCTACAGTACTCTGTTGGTTTTAACCTTAAGGAGCTTGGTGTGTTACACTTTTCCTTTGCAGAGAGAAATTCATGTATGTGGACCTGCTGAACATTTCCTCTGATGCCTGTTGGGGGATTTGACCATCTCTCCTTCGAGTACTGTCAGCCAGATGGCATACATCAGTCATAAACTGGATGTGATTATGGAGGTTTTCATCAGTTTTTATTGCCCTAGATTGTGCCTGGAATAATTGCATTCTGCATTCAAGCAATACCCAGATGGCCGCTGTGCCAAACCTCCACAGTTATATCTACTGAAGCTTTAAGTTTAAGTATCTAGAAGCCACTGTTTTACTCCTGACTGTCAGTGCTTATGTGAAAGTCATCGAGACCTGGTCGATGTTTTACAGTTTGGGTAAACCATCCATATTTCCAAGGTCCTGCTCATGTTTACCCACTTTATTACAGTATAATGCTGTATCAAAGGATGAACGACGCCACCACCCGTACGCTCAGGACAATCCAAACTTTTCTGTTGATCCCCGTTGGTTGAACGTCCCTCTCTACCTTCACAAACCTCCTGAAGACCTGCAGCTCTTCAGGGAGGACCTCCTTTCCAACACTACCAACAAATGGACATGATGAATATATTCCTCTTCTAGAACGAGTATTACTTATTGCAACACGTCCTCAGTTTCCCTTTTTTGTGAGTCGCTTTGGATAAACTCCTTACTTCCATGAGCTCTTTGGTTGATTTAACTTTTCTAATGCAGGATGAGGTAGAGGCAGATGAGTTTTATTCACAGAATTGAATGAAATGCTGTGATATCAGCCTTCAGTACATAATATATATACTGTATATTTTAGGTTTTGTTACACTCCTTAAAAGTCTCTTGATGCCTCATGAAGCTTTGGCAACTTTTAGTTGGGGTCAGGACTCCCAGGTTAGGAGCCAGCTGTCCAGAGAACAGCTCAAACTTTAGTGTTTAGTGTTTTATAGCACCTGTGACCACACACTCGGCCCATAAAACTATACGTCCAGTGATCTTTTATGATGAAAAGGTATCGGCGAGCGCTGAGTGAAGCGCGTTGCTCTTATCTGTGTTAATAAAAGATGGTCGTATATTTTTAGGGGTTCAGAGTGCGGTGACTTACACAAACACATCATTTTCTTCTGACTCCTAACTTCATCTTGCAGTTGCCAGCGCCTCTTTGCCCTTCATTACATCCTGTACTTAAATTATTGCTTCCTGCAGGGAGGTAAAGTGCCTATAACCGACAGTGGAATTTAATCTGGACATACTGGGCAACTTTCATCTTCCCGCCACACAAGATTGTGATTTTTAGACGATGAAACCTGATAAAGTAAAATAAAAAGCGCCATGGTTTTATCTGAGAGGTATACCCAGTGTTTTTGTTCAGCACCCTGTGATTTAAAGAAAAGCACTTTCCTTCCAGTCTGATACGTATGGATTAGATTCAGTCGTGGTAACTGTGTCTGAGTGTCTCCCAGAAATCCACCGGGTATCAGCCCACTGCTGTACATCAACATAATTCAGTTTTATTTGATCTCTGAGGTTTCAGACCACTCACTGTTGTGCTTTGGTGACTGTGTAAAGAGTTCCCAGCAGTGGAAATCTTCAACCTTGCTGTGTGTGTGTGTGTCTGTGTGTGTTTTTGTCGTCTAGGTGTCCAGACGGCCCTCGACCCAACACGGTGCGGCCGTGTCAGCTGCCCTGCAAGAAGGACTGCATCATGACGCCCTTCAGCGACTGGACACCGTGTCCTGTCAGCTGTGACGCAGGTATGATTCCAGTTTTCCAATGTGTGTCGTTCCCCCTCTCTCTCCCTGCTTTCCTGTCTGTCTGTCTTCACAAGTTGAAAGCCGTCCAGAGTTCCCAGCGAGTCCAAAGTGATTTCTTCCAGGCACGTCTCTATGGCGCTACACTCTCCACACTCCCTCTGTTGCCTGGTTAGCGCCGTTAACTCCTCCATCTTATCATGAGAGATCTTACACTCATGGTTTGTACTGTCTTCTCAGCTGCTGGCAGCTCTGCATCCCCTTCTTCTTCTTCTTCTTCACTTGAACAGATCACCCGATGCATCATCAAGTAGTCAAAAAAAGCAAATCACTAACTGCCAGCTACATGATGCCATGGCAACAGAGGTTATCATATGATGTTATGAGCTACACTGTGTTAGAGCTGCCACGTTTTTACAGTAGCACTAACAGACAAACCAAACACTGGCTCTAAATAGGGAAGAGAGGCCGAGGCAGCTACACCGCTAGATACAATTAAATCCTAGACATCAAATCAAATCAAAGAGAGAGAGAGAGTTTTTAGTAAGGGAGATGTGACTGCATCTTCAACCAATAGCTTGCCTGACTAGGCATAACCCTGAAAAGAGACAGACAGACAGAGACATGGGTCCTTATGGCGAGATTTCCAATCAATTAAAAATGTTTCCATCCGGTGTAGACGTGTACACAGAAGCAGAAGTATGGAAAAACTACTCCGACTCAGACACATTAACTACCACATAAACACATGCACTCGCGTCTCGTTACACATAATTAATTTGACAGATTGGCATGTAAGACAACCTTTTGGGTCGATCTCCTTTTACTGCGCCCGGCGAGCACAGACTCGCTCGTGGCTACAAGTGTCACCGCGTTGATGTTGTTGTTTTCACGCTGCGCAAGGGAAAAAAGAAAACATTGTTCAGATGAGGTCACCTTTGTCATGCAAGCCCATTTCCCGAGCTGTTGAGCAGTGGCGAACACGTTAAATTGATTTATGCCTGAAAATCATTATCGTCCATATTTTGATGACCTCTCGATGTGACTCGGTGACATAAATCTCTTCATTCTGAGCGCGCCGCACCGATGGCCTTGCATTTTAATGCCATGCTGCTGATATCTTCACCTTGTGCAGAGAATTATACACCGCCCACATACAAAGGTTTGAAGCAGAGTTCAGGACTACCCAGAGGCTCATTTCGTCTTAATGAACTACTCGAGGGCAACTCCACACATGTACATACCATAAATCTAATCTGAGTCAGATCCAGGGTCTAATGGGATTTTTCTATCATTGTTGGCTTGATATCCCGAGTAATCAGACGAACGTGTTGTCTACGATAGCCGGCCGTCCAATTAGATTTGGCAGTGGCATTCTCCAAGTCCATTCTTCATGGACTATTAACAGAGAAAGCCCAGCTTATCATTTTGACATGTTTCTCATCGCTTCCCCATGCACAGTCGAACATTTCTTATTTTAATTCAATAATTGTCTGTGTCTGTTCAGCCGGCAACGCCGTGAAGAGAAAGCAATCAAGGAAGCGCCTTATCATCCAGCTGCCGTCCAACGGAGGACAGGACTGTCCGGAGGTGCTGGAGGAGGACAGGGACTGTGAGGTCCCTAAAAGCTGTCCAGGATTCAGGTGATCTGATAATGCTCGTGTCAGAGAGAGGTTGTGCTTTATTTCATCTTCTTTACAGCTTGGATTGAAAACGTCTGAGTCGGCTGAGATTACCTATTGTTGTCCTGAACCCTGACATCATATTTCTTTAAATCCAGCTTTTCTTGTCTGTCTTGAGTGACTCTCTATCACTCATGAGCCTTTAAACCCAAAGCTCACCTTCTTTGTCACAATGTTTGCTTGTTCTGTAAAGAGTTATTTGGAGTAAAAAATGTAAATATGACATGAAGACACAACTTTTTTGAGTTCCTCACCTGAGGACCTTAGGGCCGTGTCATAATGTGTTTTTAGTATTATTCAACATTCAACATGAACATCAACAAAAACATGGTTTATACAGCAATGAACCTCTTACTTTGGCCAGCTCCCTTTACAGATACCATTAAACAGTAATAGAAAATTTAAAATCTAAACATTAAATATAACTTAAAGTTCAGGGTCAGATTACTTTGAAATGTGGTATTTAAATTGATTAATCAATAAAATATTGTGATTTGTTACATAACTCATTGGATTACAAGAAGATCAGATGTAATCTGATTACTTTAAAGTCAAACATTGAAGATATCGCACCCTATGCTAAAAAAATGGACATGATCACAATAAATTGAGCTCCAAAAATATGATTTTTTCTCTCTTTAAATAAAATTCATTTAGTGAATTCAGCATTTACAGTTTAAATGAAATAACACTGAATGTCTTTGTGATTTTTTTTGTATTTGTTTTTCCATGTTTGAGAATAATTGTTGTCCCCTGGTAATCCCATAATGCCTTGGGTTGAGTTGAGGCTGTGTGGGCATGTGTGTGACAACACATTTGGGATTTACCCCAACCCTTTAATCGAGCAGTGGTTATCAGTTACTACCCAATGCAGATTATTCTCACCTGTATTTTCATATTTTAGAAAGTAGCTGCAGTAAAAATGGCGATATTGGTCTGAAAATGGTGTAATGTACCATCCTGATGTATTCCAGGTGGAAAACCCACAAATGGAGGAAGTGCCAGCTGGTGCCGTGGTTTCTCAGACAGAGCAGTGCCGGCGCACAGGAGACCTGTGGACCAGGATTACAAACGAGAGGTACAGAAACCAATCTCTCTCTCTCTCTCTGCATCTCCACTGAACCATTCCTAATCACTGTAAATTAGATTTTTGCTCATTTTGGGTGGATCTGGAGCCCGGCCACCAGGCAGCAGATGGATGTGCTAAGGTTTAAAGAAAAGGCCAATTTACTTAGAGCACACATCAAATCCTCCAACTTAGGAGACACGACACAAAGGGAGGCTGACACTCCCTAAAAACTTCATCAAGAGACTTTTATTTTTGTTTTGTCTTTTGGGTTTTTTTCTCCTGAGTTTGGGGAGGAAACATGTGCCTCTTGAGACTTGTTTGACAGTTTGGGCTGTTTCACTGCTGCCTCTTTTTTTTTTCACCTCCGGCTCTTGTCATACAATTTTAATCGAATGTCTCTTGTTGAAATTTTGGCTGCACCTGGCGTATATACAGCATACGACGGGCCAAACATCCTGTTTGTACGGGGCTTCACGCATAAGTGACAACTACTTTAAAGGAGTTGTGTCTCTCCTCTCTTGCTCTCTCTCTTTAAAAACATATTTCCTCTTGCCTTTTATTATACGACGATAGATGTACCATGTAGTCCTGGGAGGCTTTCATAAAAATCCAATTTCAGGGGGTCACGCAGAATGATCAATTTCATTATGTTCCAGCTCCTATAGAAGGCCATTATTAGTGCTTGTATTTCTGTTTCTTCTTCGCCAACTTACAGTAATGTATGGGAGAATCAATTTATTCATGAAAATGCTTTAAGGTCCACTTTGCTCCAGATTCTGTGCAGCTTTCTTTTTTTTTTTACTGATTTGATGTCATGTGACACTTGATGTTCGGACCCTCCCGGGCTTGTTTTCAGCCCTCTGACACTTCTAAATGGCAGAAATCATTTTGTCATTGACTTAAACTAAACGAGACACGCTGTCTTCTCTGCTCTGTGTTTTTCTGACAGTGTGTTGTGTTGTTTACCTGGACAGAGGCTTTACTTAGAGAGAGAGAGGGGGGATAAAATACACTGTAATAGCACCATTAAGCACACACACACACACGCTAGAGATAAGACCTGACCTCACACACCACCAGACGGACGCTTTCCAAACCAATAGCAGTGCCCACGGGGGGTTCAGCTGAAAATATGCTTAGAGATTGATTTCTCTCTGAAGGTACAGCCCTGCTGCCGAACGTCCGCATCACAGGAAAATGAAATATTGCAGCAACACAAGTAATACCATTTATTAAAAAAACAAAACAAAGGCAAGGGGATGATGCAAGCCAACATAAATCGACTTGCGGGGCTTCAAACCAATTGAGGTAGAGATGTATTTGTGTCTGCTCTGGCTCTTATGATTGTTATTTAGCCCCCCCCGAGATCTAATCTGAATTATACAGTTCAGGAGCCTCATTACAGGAAGAATTCCCTCACTGCGTGTCCTATCTTAAGTTTCACGGGTAGGAAATCTTCCTGATACAGAAGCAGTTTTTAAACTCATGACTGCGTCCCGTCCTATCACAGACCTCCTATCCAATCACGACATAAAAAAAAAAACTGTAACCTCGATTCTTCAATCAGCTCTCTCAGTGATTGAAATGTACATCAAGGCTGCCTGTTTCCATGGCAACGGCTGTCAGTCTCCATAAGTCCCCATGTTCAAAAATTCACAGCAGAAATAAACATGTTTACAGCCTGGTACAAAAAACAGTTTTGGTCTCTGTAGCTAATTTCCCCGTTCATGACAACTGTACTGAGGGTGAATTTATATACATACGCTTTGATTGACAGGTGGGTGCCGTTACAGGTGGCTTGTTGAGCAACCAGGCCTCATTCAGCCCGCCTTAGGTCAACCGATGATCCACATCTTTGCCGTTTTTTTTAGAATAGTCTGGAGGCGAAAGAGACAGGACAGCCAGAGCCTTCAAAACAGCTCACCTGTGGGTGACATGCATGCGCTGTCCATCCTTTATACTTAGTTAGTGATCAGGACGGTTCTGTAAAAGCTAAATTCCCATCCTAACATAAGATGTGATTTTTTTCCTAACATCTTTCTGAAATATTAAAAATCCTAACCCGAGATCAAATTGGATTTCAGACTCAGGAAGTTTCTGTTGTACGTCCCCTCATCTATTTTTCATTAAATCTTTAGTTACCTTCTTTAAAGCTCTATTTGATGTTATGTTGCTCACCACTGAGGGAAGATGTAGTCGGATTTCTCAAGTTAACACTCCAGTGATTTCATCATCAAAGACTATCTGAGTGTGTTTTACTGGTCACAGGGAGTTACTGCTCAGGCTGGTATTAACCGATGTGTGATGTGTTGTGTGGCTCTGCAGGAGCTTCATCGAATCTGAGAAAATAACTGAAGTGCACATTAAATTTATGGACACCACAGTGCAAATATTCACTTTCTTACTGTAAGTCAGGTGAGAGGATTGATGTTACACTCAAATCTGTCCATAAAATGCTGAATGAAGAAACAACTGGCATGGGTCTGTACAAAGAAGAAGAAAATCAACCTGTCAGCGCCTCTGAAGCTCATTAACATGTCGTCTTAACAACAATCAAAGTGTAAAAATATCAGTGTTTAGTGGAGGTTTATGAGCTGGAGTGTTAAATTAGTGACCTGCTGTAAAGTAACCAGCTGCAGGCTGAAGCTTCATGCCGGACAGAGTGGTGTCTTCATCATTTATTTCTTAATATTCCTGAAATTTCAAATGCAATCTGTGTCAAACTGTCAAAACAATCAACAAACATATCGAAAAACAAATGCAATCAAGAGGAGACAGCAAGACAATGATTACTAGTAATATGCATGGATGAGTAAGCAGGACTTGTACAACTATGATGGAATCAGGGTCTGTAATTTGATTACTTTACCACCCTCCTGTTGGGCCTCCCAGTCTGACCAGTGAAACCCTTTCAGACGATCCAGAACGTGGCACTGCATCTGGTCTCCACTGGCTTCCTGTAGCAGCCGGCATTAAGTTCAAATCTCTAACGCTGACTACAAAGTCGTCTCCGGTTCTGCACCCTCCTGCACTTTAGCTCCTCCAATGGAGCTACAACTGTCACTTGATTCTATGCGAGTAGTACTTGTAATGTAAATGTATGAATGAAAACAAAATGCTTTCAACATATATTCACTTAAAAAACAATGCAAAGACAAGATATTTAATATTCAAACAGATAAACTTTGTTTGCATTTCTTTGGAATCTGGGTTATAGTTGCTCAAGGTCGAACTAATTTGAATGACTTTATACACAGTTGGGTTGTTTTTCAAAATATGAAGCATTTTTCTGCATTAATCTTTAAATTATGCACCATAATTTATGAGCTGACTGTATGTTTTGTGTATAAAATCTGAATCTGCAGCATTCTAGTATAAAGTTGTATGAATACAATGTCGTCTGGATGTACGGAAGTCCTTTCACCTCCTGTTTTATTACCATACCTATAACCGATCAATCTGTTGGAACAATAAAAATGTAGCTCTTTACTGCCTCCTACGCGTTCTAATGAAGCCATTTTGACCCATCGTCTCTTAATTCTTCCAGCTGTGTCCTGTCGCCAGCTGGACGGGACGCAGGCCGACATCAGCGAGTGTCTGAGATTCGCCAAGGCCATGCCTACCATCACTCAGCGCTGTCAGCTCCCCTGCCAGGATGACTGCCAGCTGACCAACTGGTCCAAGTTCTCGTCCTGCACAGCTGACTGTGTGGGGGTCCGGACCAGAAAGAGGGCATTGATAGGTGGGAACAAGAGAGACTTGCACAGCACAAACAATGAGCTGCTGTTTTGAGCTTATTCGCACGAGTGTTTGTGAGCTACCCGACAAATTTAGGGGGTAATGTCGGCGGGCAACGCTCCAAGAGACGAGGAGTAAAGAGAAACACAAGGTCGTTAATCTATTCAGATAGTTCTCGCCCGCTAAATGTTCCAGTGGGATTAAAGCCACAAATCTGAAGTATCTCCTCAGACTTTGGTATCCATCAGAGCGCCCCCAGAGAGTCATAGTCATAAAAGCTAAATGACAAGAGTGGTGCAATGCATTAAGACACCTCCAGGAGAGGTTACCGTGAGGGGGGAAAAAGTCAACTTTAAAGTGAGAGGAAGTGGATTTGAAAAGCTTTTATTTCCCCCTGATGTGAAACCTGATGTGTGTAAAAGAGCAGATAGGTCAAGTAATGCATAGGAACACTCTTTGAAGAAGCGGCTCAGTTGTTCTTAGGTTTAAATCAGAAGGGAGAGGGTGTGGATTTTTTTTTTTGTTTGATCCAGAATCCTTCAGCTGTATTCGGGAAATGTTAAACCAAATCTGCCAATCGCATATAGGGTGCATCCTGCATCCTTTTCTTCATCTAAGAACCCTTGGTTCAATCTAAAAAATACACATTATGTTGAGCAAATATCTACTTTCTGCCTCCTGTTGGTCACTATGACCCTTACAGACGTATTAAAGCAGTCTGCAGTTTGTTGCTTCGACGCAGCCAGCTGTGATTCTCATGCAGGATAGACTTTTGCTGAAATTATTCAAATTCCCCAAAAAAAGCAGATTTATAGTCACTGGCACCTGCAGGTAAATATGTCGTGGGCAGTTAGGTAGAAAGTCATCATCTCCTTATTGGCATTAGGAAACAACTCTTAATGATAGACTGCGGCAAGAAAGACGTTTTCTTTTTGTTTTGTTTTTTTTTTGCATGGTGATCTATGATTAACGATGCTTGACGTGTCTGAGGATAAAAAACATCAAGCTGTTTGAGTAAAAGAGCACTCTGCTTGAAACTATTTCGCCAGTGTAATCGATCATCAGGAGATGCTGTCCCCCCATGCATGAATCCCACATGAGGGACAGCAACTCCTGTGTCATCCAGCCTCTTTTTTTTTCAGTAAGTACACTTTCCCAAACAAGGCCTTGAAAGTACCCTTGAGTATCGGGAGACTCAGAGCTGCCGCAGCCTAATAACGGAGGCAGAAATCCACCAACACCATGGAGTCATTTCTCCTCAAGGCTGTCCTCTTCATCTCTGTCTCTCTGCTCTCCTCAGGGAGGAGTAAGAAGAAAGACAAGTGCAAGAACACACAGATGTATCCTCTGAGCGAGACCCAGTACTGCCCCTGCGACAAGTACAACGCCCAGCCGGTGGGGAACTGGTCAGACTGCATCCTTCCCGAGGGAGGCAGAGTGGAGAGCGTCCTGGGGATGAAGGTCCAGGGAGACGTCAAGGAGTGTGGGCAGGGCTACCGCTACCAGGCCATGGTGTGCTACGACCAGGACAACAGGCTGGTGGAAACGTTACGCTGCAACAGTCACGGTGAGTGCATGGGTCAGTTCACATAAATGACCAAAAACAAATGTCCAGTTAGTTTTATCTGTTCAGGTTTTCTCCCTCTGAGCCAACACCTGTTTTTGTTTGTGGTGCTCGCAGCATTTAAAGATTTCTTTCAAAATATATTAATGTTGGAAAATAGTTACTGAAAACACGTGAAAAGACTTTGAATGATATATCACTGAAATGTGGAGTTAGAGGTTCAAACTGTTTTTCACCAGTTTTCAGTCTCAGGATTTTGTGGGCGGTCCTTAAAAGGCGGCTCGCTGACACGCTGAGGCCACCCTGAGCAGAGAGATAAAGATGAATTCACCTCAGCTCAGAGTGTTTCAAAGTTAGTCATGTCATTTTCTGAACTCAGCTGACACGTTTTAGACGCTTCAAACTGGCTTCAGTGTCTTCACACCCCCACAGTCCTGGAGCTGAGAATTCATTTTCACCTGATTTTGACACCTGATTTCATAAACTTATCGATATTTTTAATCATTCAAATTTGACACTTTCTTCTTTGGTCTGACAAACTCAGACTTTACACATACATATAATACACACTGTATGTTTTAGTATAAAAGTTTTGGTGCTTAAAAAACACACTTCATTTGTCGGTCGGACAAAACGAGTAATTTGAAGATGTCTGATCCTGAGGACTTTCATAATTTAATAAAAGGTTCAAATCAAAAAAGTCATAAATAAAACTAAATACATTAATAAAACATACTGTTAGTTAAAAATTTAAAATAAAAATCCAAAATAAATCCTTTAATCTCTAATCGCTTGGTAAAAAAAAAAACTATCAAGAAGCGTTTAATTTCTTTGCCTTGAGCACCAACCAGCTGATCAGACAAATTAAAACTAAACTCATTAAAACTATAAAGTTTATTGGCTCTTCAGCCTGTGTGTGAGTGGCTATCCATTTCAGCTATCTGTCTCATTGAAGCTAATATTAGGGATAAAACTACTCCGGCCGGTGCAGTAAATGTTATTCATCCATAGATGGTATTAATATACTCACAGTAACAGTTATTGTCAACTCGAGTAACGTTCATCTTCATCTTCACCCGTATCTTCTCTGCTCCATGTGAAAATGGATGGATAGTTTTCATTGGAACTATTTTTCATTGAGTTCAGAGGTTCACCTGGACAAATAAGACTAAATCTATCTTGCATGGTTACATAACACTAGAGGTAATGTGTATTTTTTTTTACAATCTGGGTCAGCTAACTTGATTAAATTTGCCCTGTGAACTCTGACAATGGAAGGAGCTCTGATTTTATTCCCTCTCCAGCCTCGGTGAAAGGTAAAATCCTGTAGCACGCTGGATTTCTGTCGAAGCAAAAAATAACTTTTTGTTCTGTTAAATATTCATCTGAAGCGAAGGATTTTGTTTGTGCGCGTTGGAAAAGTCCCTCCCGTGGACGCCAGCGACTCATTGTGAACGCCGACTTGCACATAAGGAGGCCTTTTTCTGGCACGCTCCTGTCAGAATCATTTGTCTCCCCCTTTGTAAGGTCTTATCTCAGATCCAAAATACTTCAGGGGGCTCAGAAACTCGTCGTGAAATTGCTGTGAAATAGAACGCGGGAGATGTTCAAATGAATGCATCAGTGTTGTGCACGTACAAACGTGGTCTTAGTCTCCTCTCTGTGAGTCACACATTCAGATACGCGTCAGTTAATCTGAGTGTGGGCGTGACGAGAGCGCGTTGTAGGTATGTGCCCGTGCGCGTTTGATCTTCTGTGTATTTTTACACCTATGTAAATGTCTTTGAATGCATGTGTGTGTGTGTGTTTGTGCGTCCGTGCATTCATCTTCAAGCATCACTGAGCTTAGAAGACAAAAAAAAACGTTCCTTGAGGTGCACACGAAAACAAAAAGACACATTCAAGAGGCTTGCGGATCTCAAAGATGTTATTAAATCTCCCTTTTATCCCCTCTCCTTGTTCAGCCTCTCCTCTCTCCCTCCTCTCTCTGTTCTCTCTGCCACTCCCTCCTTCATTTTTCTGCGCCTTCTTCTTTCTCTCCCCATCTCAGCCATCATCGCTTGTAATCTTGATGGAGGAGGAGGAGGCATGGTCTTTTCCACGACTCTGCGGCTGACACAATGCCTTCAGCTATGATGGCGATCAGGCCAACTGCGCCGCTGTTATCTCTGTGTTCCACAGACATCAACAGAAAAAGAAGAGGATTAACATTAAAAGTGCACGTTGTTCCAAGATTTTGTGTCGTTACGAGAGAAAGCGAATCTCATAAATGAATCTTCGCGAGGCTCGTTCTGAACTGATTTGAATAAATGAGTTTGCAGAGCTGCAGCAAGCAACAATAAGGAGATTTTATGAACTGGAGAGAAAAAAATATCAAAAAAAGAAGCTCTGTAATTTGTACGTTATACATAATTTTGACCGTGTAAATTATTTAAGTCAAGCTTGACCGCGGGGAGATTAATAATCAACGGCACAAGAAGCCAGTAACATCCAAATGACAAATTCCTGATTCTATTAGTTCCCAGCAATAATTGTAGTCAGCCACAAGAAGATCTAATTAGTGTGTTGTCATGTTCAATATAATCAAGACTGAGACTGGGGGGGACTCAAGACCAGAGTCACAGCAGCTCCAGACAGTGGCTGAAATTGTGTCGGTCTATCATTCAAATTGTGTTTGAATTGACAATTTTCCACCAGGAGAGTTTTCAGTCGCACATCTCTCACATAAAATCAACAGAACCGCTTCGCCTGCTTGTCAATGCGTTGGCCAAAGGTCGTGGCGTAATCAGTAGAGATGCAGCCAACGGTTGTTTTCATCATCGATTCGTTGGTCAATCATTTTCTCTATGAATCGATTAGATGTCTGGTCCATAAAATGTTGGAAAATGATGATCACTGTTTCCTTAAGTCCTCAAATTGTCTTGTTTTGTCCACAGCTTGAAAATATTCACATTTGAGAAGCTGAACTTGGATGTTTTTTCTTAGAAAATAGTTGCTGATTAATGAATAAATCGACTAATCGTTGCAGTTCCAGTTGTCAAGTCCCCCTTGTGTAAGTCCCCTGCTAGGTCCTCTGTACTGTACGTGACCTTACTCATATAGTTCTGACTATAAGTGACCCATAATGCTTTGACCTTTACCGTGACTTAATATTATAGGACAGCTCAGAGCACCCTGGCCTCATCTTAGCAGGATGTAGTGAAGGAAGAGGGAATACAGTCACCGTGGAAAGCCATGAAGGGTAAAGCTTAAGGGCAAGTATCTTGCTGAGGAATCTGTGAACTTGAGCGGCGCTGCAGTGAACAGATTTGTCGACGCCTGACAAGATTTGTTATAACAAGGGGGAACACGCCGAGAACCAGCACCGTGTAATCGACCTAAGCTGTTCTTCAGTGTTACAACATGTAGACAGTGTGCCGCCGAAGTTTGGGGACTGAGGTCCGTGTCCGTTAAGGGTGGTAATGTACTTCAGTGTGTCCTTCTGGCCAACGATGGCTCTTTATTATTTCTCTGTGCTCCATCCTGAGCCTCTATAGTTATTTATGGAGCACCCGGGGATTAGGCTGTCCCCATTGCCTTGGAGATGATTGTGGTTCAGGAGGTGTAACAGGTCGAAAATCGGGCAGTAATGTTGGAGGATTCCCGGAGCCGAAAGGTTAACGTAAAGCTTCTCAGGGCAACCACCCATCAAACGGATGGAATTACTGACACTATGGTGACTGAGCCGGATTTTATTCCTGGGCGGATAGCCAGAAATAAATGGTAGCTGGGTTTACCACCAAGGTACCCTTGAGCCCAGCATCCTAGTGGGTCCTTACAAGATGATAAAGAGTCCCATCATTAATTGTTTTGGGTACAAAAAGTACAGCAGCATGCATTGATATCACAGTCCACACTGTGTTTGACAGGTTCTGAAGACAAAAAGTATAAACTGACAGTGAGAAACACACATAATAAACTGCATAACAAGCATAAAATGTACAGAACATGTTCCAATTATCAGTGAGATGTTCAAGAGCTGGTTGGGCAGTGAGACTGTTGAAACATTTCAGGTGAAGTTGGGCAGTCAGCAGTTAGGAAAGCTTTATCCAGCAGTGACAACTACTCTGGGAATTGCAGCAAGAGCTCGTGTCGGGTTACAAGTGGACTTCTGAAGGCAAGCAGCAGTTGATCCTCTACCTGGACTCGGCCCAGAAAATGTCCCCGAGAGCTTTGCAAGACATCTAACAAGTTTATATCAGTTGAACTACAGGTGAACCGCAGGCTGAGGTGCTGCAGCATTTGCACTGCGAGTGAACTGAAAGTGACACCGTCAGTGATTTAGACTGAATGGACTTCAATGTAGCGCCTACAGTAGGAGGTCAAAGGTTGTGACGTCTCAGCTTCAGCTTTCAGAGACCATGCTGAACTCAGCAAGGGGCTGATGTAGGGATGCTGGTCCGGACTTACAGGCAACAGAGTGTAAGGAGGTCAGGCAGTGTGCTGTGCATTTAGTTGGTGTTAAAATGCTGCTTGCACTTTAATCTAGTCCTGAGTGGATTAAGCTGAGTCCTTATTTTCATAATAGATGTAAGTAACCTTGGTGCTCAGGTTTATACCCCACGTTTAAGCTGCAATCATCCATATAAAACACATCTATCCAAGTGTTTCTGAGCAAGATGCTACCACTTTTGGAAGCAGTGGTCTATAGCTGCGCTAAAAGAGAGAACGAGAAGAGAAAAATGCAAGGACTCATAAGAGTGCAATATTATTTTAATTGTAAAAGGGCTCGCTAGATTAACTACAGAAGATGACACTGTGGTGAATCGCCGCAGGGTCGCCCGGCGGGTTGAGGGTCTGCTGGTGTTGTGTCTATTTGTGTTGAATGTAACTGCTGTGAAACAGTCTGAAAATAACTTTTTATTTCGCTGATTAACCAGCGTTATCGATGCCGGCGCTCGCTCACTTTCATTCAATGTCTCTGTCTTTCAACCACTGCTGTCTCTCTCTCTCAAACCATCAGACACAAGTCAAATTAAACTTCTTCATGTCATGTCATGTAAATTGCGAGCCAGACTCAGATTTAGAAGCTGGGTATGTGAAACAAACAAAGCCAGAACACAACAGGTAGAGTATCAGAGTTTAGTCCATGAATCCACCTGGATAGTTTCAGAGGCGCCTGATTAGCAGCCACAGCGTGACGTCGGGCTGCATTTTTCCAAAAGTTGGATCCAGCTCAACTTTTCCACCACTTTTTTTTAGCGGACAGAACACACTACCCCGACTCAAATGACGGATCTTATCTAAATGTACTCTTAGTCTCGTGCATCCATTAGTTACAAACATCTGACCTAAGTGGTGCTAAAGCAGCTCTCACTCAATATTTGCACTGCATTAAAACACAAAAAAAGCCTCCCTGTTGATTTCGGTTAGACCTCCGCGGGGGGCTCTGTCAAAACTAATCTGGGTCATTGAGCAAAAAATGTCAAAACTCAACTTTTGACGCAACATAATGCAACTTCATCGACCAAGTGTACATTCCTGATAGTTTGACTTTGCAACATAAGCAGCGTGATTCTGTTTACCTTGCAGTCTTCGGGATAGTCTGCATAATAACTTTCCCAATCTGTAACATCCCGCCTGTCACTGTTGGGCTTTAAAATGCGCATATGTATCACTCAAATTGAACTTTCTGGATTGTTTTTCACTGCCTTTACCAACACAGCCATTATTTTTGATTAATTCTGTATTTATTTATTCTTGTCGCTGACATCACCAGGCTGGGACGTCACTTGTTGCCCAACTGAGACTATAACAGAATAAAGAATATGAATAACCACCACTCTCCCCTCTTGTTATCCTCAATTTGCTCCAGCAGGGCTAAGCGGCCTGCAGTGGAGAGCTGTTGCACCCGGCAGTGAGATATTGCCGCAGAACATGTGTGTGCTCAGCAGGACTTTGCACAGGTTAAAAAAGTGAGAGAAATACTTGCCTATAACTAGACAAAATTGATTCGTGAGGACTGAAAAGACGCTGCAGGATTCCACTGAAGTGAAAGTGTTTTCAGCAAATTCGGCGGTGAGCGCAGCACCAAATGTCTCTCACTAAAAAGAAGCAAAAGGAGTCTGAAGGGGCCCTCATCACAAAGAGGAAGTGGTTAGGCACCCTGTGAGACACTCCACTTTCCCGGCTCATTCACCTCATCGATTTTCTTAATCAAAGGCTAAACGGATTTACAGACCAGTGCCGTTACATAAGCCTGAAAAAATGTATTTGGTTCTGTCTACTAAACAGACTTTCAGTGAGCGGAGAAAAAAGAGATGTGATGTACAAAGCTACGGGTTCAGAAAGAATCTCTTTCAACACATTTGACTGAACCTTGGCTTGTATGTCCGGGTGAAAGGGTTAGGCGTTTGAAGAAATGGTGCAAAGTCCAGAAAAACACGGAGAACAAGCAGAGCGAGATGCTTAAAAACAGCCCTGTTAACTGTCGTGACCCCGTCACCTGAGGAAAAGTAGAATGATGACGCTCGCTGTCGAGGCTCGACGACCACTTTATTTTTAAGACTTTTATATATCAGACCATAAAATTGGATCTTTGAACGTGGACCCTGTTTTCATTGCAGTGGGCTGAAAATCGATAGGTGCATTTGGATTAGTTTGTGAAGTATCGGTTAATAGTTCGCAGCACTTTCACAGCTGGGTGTTTCTCCCCATCTCCAGCATTTGAAGAGTTCTCGAACTTTAATGCTTGTTTGTTGGATCGAAAAAAGAAAAACTAACCTCTGGGAATTACGACAAATGTTGTTTCATACGAGATAAAGAAAACAAGATTCTTCTGAGAGATTCGAGGACCTGAATGTTTTTCTCTGAAGCTGCTCGCGGAGGCTGAGAGTTTTATTTCAAAGTTTATTTCTGTTCTGCTAGTTTGTTTTCCTTCTGAAATAATTACTAATAAACTACTTAATCTGCAGTTATTTTGAGGCATTTTTTTTCAAATTTCAGCTTCTCAAATGTGAATATCTTTAGCCCTCTGTGACAGTAAACAAATAATCTGAGATCTAATCTAATCTGAGATAATTTAAGATCCGACATCGGGTCATCGGTCTTCAGCTGTCCATGTTTGCACACAGAAGAAGAACCTACAAACACAGAAGTGTTCAGAGCGACTGTAACAGGCACCGCCATGAATGGGACAATAGTTAATTGACTGATTGAGAAAATGAACGACAGATTAATTGATCCCTACTAATTAATTTATCTCGAAATCATCGTTCCCTCTCTCAGTTTTTCTTCTGATATGTGTACGCGCCTCATGGCTCATGAATAAACATCCAGGTCACAGGCTAGAGAGTTCACCACCTCCTCTTTCTTCCAGGTTACATCGAGGAGGCGTGCATCATCCCCTGTCCCTCCGACTGTAAACTCAGCGAATGGTCCAACTGGTCTCGCTGCAGCAAGTCCTGTGGCAGCGGGGTCAAAGTTCGCTCCAAGTGGCTCCGAGAGAAACCTTACAACGGCGGCCGGCCGTGTCCCAAACTGGACCACATCAACCAGGTACGGACGGACAGCAGGAAGTTTCTAAAGCTCAGTTTTTAAAAAGTCTGAGCAAAGAGCAGCTTGAATATTTATGAACTGTGATACGATGTATTTATACTTATTACAAGTTTTATACACATAATACATATCCAACACTGGAGAGAGAAAGAAATTCATTATTAATGAATAATCAGCCTGAGTCTGCAGAGCTTTCCTTTACCTTCCCCTCATTATTGCTGCACTCATTTTTTGCTGAGCAGCGACACTGCAAAAAAGCAATGTGTGCTATAAATGGATCCCATCCACCATATTAATGCCCCGGTGTGTGCCAGTTGATTCCTTAAGGTTTCCATGATTTGCAGAAATGAAATGCTTTCCAGGCCCGGGAGTATCCGCGGATGCAGATTAAGGTTGTGTTGATCCACACCTGTCAGCGTGTGTGTGTGTGTGTTTGTGTGTGAATGTGTGTGTATCTGCTAAGTTCACACAGGTATTTATGCCAGAGGCTTTTCTGATTATGTCCTCCTCGAATGTTGTATTAATCACAGGTTCTGCACTATATGAACAGTTGGCATGTGCTCATTAATCCATCTGTCTCCTTTTTAATCCACCCCGACGCTCACTGGATGTGACTCACTACACTCGCTACAGGCTCAGGTAAGAGCTGCTTTCCTCAGCTGTTTGTGATGTAGCCACAGATGTTAAGTGTCGGTAATGTCAGCGGGTCACTGACAGATAGATGTACACAGCCACAATATCCTCACTATAAGTAAACTATCAGATTGGAGTTTTATTTAGACAGACGTTTCTCAGAGGCAGAGCTGCTCCGGGGGCAGAAATAATCTCGTTGGCTGAGTTAAACCTTGAGAGAGCTGAGCCAAAGAATCACCGAGTATTAGGCAAAACTTCACTGACAAACTCAACTAAGACGGAGTAGTTACATAAATATAAAGATCGTAGAGGCCGCTACCGAAAAAAACTTTAAGTTGTTGTGTCCTCAGGTGTACGAGGTGGTGCCGTGTCAGAGTGACTGCAATCAGTACGTTTGGGTGGCCGAGCCGTGGAGCGTGTGGAAAGTCAGCAACGTGGACTTAAAGGAGAACTGTGGCGAGGGCGTCCAGACCCGGAAAGTCAGGTAAATATCAAACTGTGTGTCCTGCACAGTGTCTCTGTTTATTAGCAGCTTTATTAATACATTTACTCTCACATGAAATGCTGAGCCGAGCTTCTCTCCTTCGTTTCCTACAACTGCTACAGCGAGCTGTCAGACCTCTAATGAAGCTGCCATGCTAATTTGCGTTCATTATTTCACTACCTTGTGTAAAGTTGTGCGTGTTTTTTTTTTTTAAATAAACACGGAAAAAAGAATTCCCGTGCAGGCCGGGATGACTCGTCTAACACGCTTCCCGCTGACAGTCAGCAACCCTGTTCAATCTGTTCGGGTGGAACTCTTCGGATTCGCACTCTCCACATGCCAAGACATGTAATTAGACTATATTAGACTCATAAGACTGTAATTAGATGGTTCCTGAGGCGTGCAGAACCAAACATCCCCATCCTGTAAACACACAATCACGGTCCAAATAAGACACAGGGACATCAGCTATGAACATCCACAAGCCCTTGTAATGATCAAGTCGAGTGCCTCTTCCTGATTGCTGGTGGGTCGGTGATTAACGGCTCAAGTTTCTGCTCTGAGCAGGTGAAATTATCAGTGGAAATAGTGGCAGTTCACTCGTTAAAAAACCTGTAATCATGAAGAGAAAACTCCTAAAATGTGGCAGCAGCAGTTGAGAAAAAATCTAAACTCAACAACACATGCATCAGAATATCAACTTTTTGCACTGTATCCAGAGTAATTTAACGCAGCCGACCCACGTTGATCCGACCGTTAAGTGTGTCCACGTTGACCTTCTGCAGACGGAGGAGGACCGAGTACTTTGTGTACCTGCTCTGTCTAAAATAAGGTCAAATCAGTGTTTCTCCAACACTCCCACAGGTGCATGCTGAACACTATAGACGGGCCATCGGAGTCTGTGGAGGACTACCTGTGTGACCCGGAGGAAATGCCCCTGGGGGCCAGAGAGAGCCGGCTGCCTTGCCCCGAGGACTGCGTCCTCAATGACTGGGGCCCCTGGAGCCGCTGCAGCCTGGTGAGAGCTGAACCCAGATCAGAAAGCGGGCGGCAGCAGCAGCAGCTCGGCTGTCTGCCACAGTGCAGATACGGGGGAACGTCAGATTTGTGCGAAGCCCGCTGAGATTTATCTTGATATCTTTTTCATGTCAGATTCTGAGGCTCAAGGAATCCAAAGCGTAGCTGTATTATTGTGAGCAGTGTATGAATCTTTGTCAACAGGTTATTTCTCGTCCACCAAGGAGGAATAAAAGAGATGTATGAACTGGGAGGCAGGAGGAGAATGGCTTATACATCACCTTGGTATATTACACTGTACTCACTGTGCATTCAGCGGGGAGGAAAGATGATTTATGGTAAAGACTCCGAGCTCCTGAGCGGGTTTCCAGATTTACATTTTCTGACTCGCACACTCGGCCCTCCGTACATCAGCAGGGATAACAGTGGCAAACACTAAACCGGCTAAATGTTCCGACATTGTTCACCTTCGGATTTTGGAAACACTTCAAACACGACAGCTGCATCACCTGAATGTGTCAGACAGCATAATAAGACAAAAACAGACTGAGACATTCTCTCACTGCAGATAGAGACCAAAGTAATAACTAACGACTTCTTATCTATGTGCATATGTGGCCATACTCTCTCTAAAGAATACATTACGTATAAACGTGATAAGATGGACTTTCTATAGAAGAAAGTCGTGAAGTCATGCTGGTGTTAAAGAGGCAGCTGTTTGAATGGGACCTGTGGTAGCTCCTGAAGGAGCTGTTTAAGGCCTCCACAGTCTCATGAGGAGTTCATGATGGATGTCAAGCTTTGCTAAGATCCTCCTCTCCCCCACTTCCTCTGTGGAGTCTAGGTGGTCCAGATGACCTGCAGCAGACGACTGCACAGAATATTAATAGATAGATGAATAGATATTTAGGATAGAGTCTTGCACACTTGAGCTTCTTCACATGTCAGGCTGTTGTGTAGATCTGTAAACAAGTTCAGGATATATTAATGTCCTCAGTAAAGTTAATCTATAGCTCATAGTCTTCTTGATATTTCCAAATGTATTTTTCTCTCTTATTCAACCCCACTTCAAAATTCAAAAAATGAGGTTTGAATCAACAGTGGCTCAGAAATCTAATTTATATGGTAAGATACTCGATGCTACGAGGAATTCAGTTCATAAAAGTTCATTTCAACCTAAAGGTTGATGTTAAAACGAGCAGAAACTGAAAAATGAGAACAGATTTTATCGTGACCTCAGAGTCCTTTTTCCCAACCCACTGTAAAATATTAAAACCTGAGTTTTGTAAGACGCCAAAGCTCTGATTTCATCACAGCAGCAAAGCACGCGCCTCCAATCTCCAGCACAAACGGAATCTTCATTCTTCTCTCTGCAAAAAAAACCCAAAAAAACAAACATGTAAGATGTCGGTTTCACCTGCTGCTCTCACAGCGGCATCATGGCCATTGTTAATCACACCCCATTCTCTCCCAAAGTGCTTGACACACCGACTTCCCACAATTCCAGTCTCGAATTGGAGTCTGCAGTGGCACCAGCGGGGCCTCTCGCCGCATGTTTTATTCATCGCGTCCGACCGATGGAGTTATTCAAAAGGCTGTCATTTTCTCCCACAACTCTCTTCTTCCCGAGCAATGACCGTGTTGAGTTTGACGGGTTACCGATCCAGCAGAATATCAGGCGTCCTGAAAAGATCCACATTCTGGGAATGCCAGAAGAGGGAAAGGATCTTTATGTATTTATTCATAGAAGGACAGTGATAACGCATCAGGAACAAGGCAGACTCTAGGAGAATCTATTTGAATTGTGGCCCAATAAACTGAGAAATAATCCTGAAATGAGCGACTTGATTGTCAATCGATTATGCGACAAGGACATGTTAGTGCAGCAATAAGAACTACTCACATAGAAACAGGGTGTAGAGTTGGGATAGATTTATCATGTAGTGTTGGAGAGGAGGTCCTCTCTGAAGAGCTGGAGGTCTTCTTGTGAAGGTAGAGAGGAACTGGTAGGACGTTCAATGTGAAAGAACAGACGAGAAAAGTTGGGATCGTCCTGAGCGTACGGGTGGCAGAGGCAGTGTGATCAGAGAAGGTTAGCTGGTCATCGACCACCTCTCCTGAGTTGCTCGCTCCCCTGGTAGAAGCATGAGATAGGGAGTCAATTTTGATGTTGACATTGCCTTCAACGTTCACTTGATATGGGAATCTGTGCAGCAGGAGCTCTGTGGCTCAGTTCCAGTTCAGAAATCTATCTATACTCAGTTCTTATTACTCTCTACAGTCATTTTTTAACAGAGCGTCTGTGTTTCAGCCGTGTACCACAACCAACAGCCGAGTGCGGATGGCGTACACCCTCCGGTCACCCAGCGTGGGCAGGCAGTGTCCGGACACGACCGACCACGAGCCCTGCGGCCTGAACCACAACTGTTTCAACTACTTCTACAACATCACAGGTAAAAGAAACGTAGAGAGACGATGCACCGCCTTCATGGTGTCACAGTGTGCTGATTCCCGTCTCTCTGTAAGGTCGTGAATGCAGCTTGTTTGTGCCAGACGTTCGTCTCTTCAGAATGACAGCGCCCCCGTACGTGCCTTGTGTTTTCGGATGGAGCAGATGCTTTTTTGGGCAGCTGCCAAGGGTTTGTCAGGACGAATGTTTCTCAACTTCAACCAAATCACCAGTATGAAAGCAGACCTTGAGAGGGGAGCTTTGAAACTCTCCGTGAACATCACTTTAAACCATTTCACGAACGAGCTCATCTGTTTTAACAGCGAGCAGGGCGATCGATAACCGACTCATCTATTTTCTTTATTTTCAGCAGCCTTATCACTTTTGTTTCTCGGGGTGAGGTAATTGCAAACCTTGCTTCATCGTGTCACGTTAAGGGAGTCTCGTCCACAGCTGCTCTTTGCAGAGCTCCTCTCTGATCACAGGCTAATTTTTGTTTGTTTGCTGGTTGTATTTCACGTTGGCTCCGCTTTTCAAGAGAAGGTTCAAAGGGCACGCAGAGCTCCCTGCAGTGAGAACCATTAAAGCCTGGAAGTAAAACGTTTGACTGTTGGCCACCAAGCGTGAACTCGTCAGTAAACAGTTGCTTATTTACACATCTAGCAGTTACGGAGCCACATTATCATTCTTTTGGAGCCTCGTTTTTGGCCATCTGGCGAATAAAAGTCCAATATCGTCTCGCTTTTAGCTCTGCTTTTGGTCTTTACCAACTCCTGAGGGAAATATCTGGCTCTTTAGCTGCTAAACGCTCCACTATGTTCACCAGCTAGTCTCTAACTGTGTCTGTTTGCTGCTGAGCAGGTTGTGTAGCAATTGGTTTTTTAGAGCTTTCTTAGCTGCAAACAGCGGCCTGCCGGGGCTGGAAATGATGCCGTGAATGGCAAAGTTACGAACCAGGCAGCTAAACAATGAGCTGAAACTCTCTCACAAGTAGGATCGACCCCTTTTCACACCGCCCCTGCTGCTTTCACATCATTTCATAAATTGTTATTGTGAAAATATCAGTTATAGACGCTGTAAGCAGAAGGATTTCCAAATTTCCTGGCAGTCTTCCCGAGTTCTCCTGTCTAATCTGCAGGATATCACACCTCCATATCACATGTCACGGAGGCAACTGTTTCACATTTCACTGTGGAAACTGTCCCAACTATTTCAACACAAATGAAAAAATGAGAGGCTGTCAGCATGTCTATATTTCATTTATATTTGCCTGCACTGCTGCTGCCCCACATTCTCAACCAACACACCCTCCTCTTCTGTCTTCCCTTTGTGTGGATGCACTGAGAGACGTACATATAATCCCCGCTGCTGGGTTCACACAGGCATCCCAGGGTATATGTACATAATATACGAGCAGAGAGTATTATTGGGTAAAGCACTATTCTTTTGTTTTTTTTAGTCTTTGTTGATGCAGAGCCCATCCTTCCCTTCACAGTTTTACTCCCTCTCTTGCCGTCTCTCTCTCACACTTTCTTACTGTCGCTCTTTCTTGTTGCAATCTCCCTATTTTCAGTCCCCAGAGTGCCACAAAGCTCCCCGGCAGAAGGAGACACAATTCCCTGAGTTGAGCTTGCAAACGAGCTCGCCGTAGCTAAAAACAGCCACTCGTCTTTGTCAGCGAGCGGCTCACTTCATGAGTGATACCTCAGCGTCCCTGCTCTTGCACGTTTTTTTATTTTAAAACAACTGCACACACGTTGTATTTAAAAGCACGGGAACCCTGAGTCTGGAATAAAATGTCTGCTTCTCACTCCACAGAAAGGGGCAAGGTTGAAGCTCTCAGGGTTTTTCTGGTGAGATTTATTTGGGGGAAAAGTTGCATTGATGTTGCATTTTTTAAATCCTAGTGGCCGCCTGGGCGTACACACGGCTCGCTTATGAAGCTTGCACTGATAGCAGCCAGATTTATTGGATTTAAGTGAGCTGTTATAAACCTTCAGTGACCTCTTTGCTGACAAAGTAATCATCTGTTATCAACAGTGATCTTCACCAGCCCGAAGCTATTTAGAGTCTGACTCCGAGACACACAACACACACACACACACACACACACACAGATTAGTTCAGGTTCTCAGTGTTACTCGAGTGTCGTGGCAGAAGGTGGGAAAAGTGCATCAAAGCTAATGAGCTGAAGTCAGACTTCAGAGTACGGCATGCACGAGTCATGCTCGCCGTTCTGCTGAGTCATGTAGTGGTTTAATTTGCACGGCACGTCCTTTGTAAAAGATCAATCAGACAGTGCAGTGAAGGGAGGGCGTTTTTTAGTTTGTATCAGCAGTGTAGCTGCTAATTAATTTAATAGTGTTGTGCTGTGTCATCATGGAATTAATTGATATTTTATATAAAAATCAGACTTTTTGTGTCCTGATTCGCTGCATATCAGCATATAAAACCTGAAGTCAACCAACTTCCATGGTGCGACAGTGCATTTCTCTGCGTTCGCTCCTAAAAAGCTGAGGCATGCCGTGGTTTTCTCTCACAGTCTGGGATTTATTCACTCTGAAGTGTAAAGAATTGGTGACAGCTGACGCATTTAAAGACTTTTGAACAGTGTCTCCTCGTGTTTTGTCCCGCTGCATCACCCCAGCTTCGACTGAAAATCCATCCATCTACAGAAGCAGAACACTGGTGAAATGCTTGTTGTTTTTTTTCGTGTGCCCCTCGTCTTCTTTTTTTTTTCTCCATCCTCGCTCTCTCCTGTCTAAATCGTGACTCCATCTCACCTGCCTTCCACCCAGGGTGGTAAAATCAACAGCGGCAACCTGTCGAACACTGGTAAATATTTGCTATGTGTGGCGGAGCTGTGTGTGCTCTGCTAGCTGGCAGGTAGTAGTCATAATATGAGGGTCATATTCTGCTGTGAAATGTACTTGGAGGAGGTTTGACAAGTGAATTCTAGTAGATGAAACCATCTTTGCAGCTTATTGCAGTTAATTTTTTAATGTCTCAGCCTGGATTTCTTTATCAGCTATGAATATAATCAACAATGAGAGTATTTCTTAGGATTTATTGTGCTTTGCAGGCTGATATAATCAATATTTTTGCCTTAATAGTGGATCAGATGGCTGTGTGGATGTGAAAGAGGTCGCTTGAAAACGATCACTCACCTCCCGTCAGCTCTACGGAGCAGCATCTTTCAGCTCATTCACCCTCGTCGCTCTCATCAGCATCATTTCCAGACACGGCAGACGGCTGTTATCATCTCTGCTTAAACCTCGCTATAGGTTACCTGCCCCGCATCAAACAGCAGGCAGACAAAGTTAACGACTAGCTGGTGAACACAGCGGAGCATTTAGAGGCTAATTGAGCCGGATATTCGCCTCAGGAGTTGTTGTCTGAGAGCAGAACGGAGATGAGAACAGAGTAAATATTGGAATGAATTCTAATGTTGCTTTTGTGTCTGCTGGATGTGTGAATAAGTAACAGTTAGTCATAACAAGTTAGAATGTGATCATATGTCAGTGTTTACTTTTTGTGCTGCCCACGAGTGGCCAAAATCTGAGTAGATGCAGGTTTAAGAATTTCATTTGGACTTATCTTGAATTTGAAGATGTTGCCACACACTTGCATAGTGACACATTTTAACTAACACGATTTCAATAATGTAAAAATGTACACAGCATGACAAAAATGTTGATATGCAGGGGTCTTCAACCAGGGATCCACGATCCTTAGGCGTTCCGCAGAGGCACTGCAGGGGGTCCGCCAATTTCTGTCATAATAATTGACAATTTTCACCAAAATGTTGAATGTGAAGCTGCAGATAGTTGAGAAACTACAAACAGCCGAAGCAATTGGATGAATCAGTGGACATGTTCAAAGACACACAGCTCTTGGCGTTTAATAACCAATAATAATTATGCATTAACTTTCTTATCAATCATGAACACATATAGGCTAATAACCCAGTGTATAAATAGGTTAATAAGGTGGAAAAAAGTGAATAAAGTAAATAAAAGTTATGATAGGCCAGGCTTAAAATGTGACACATTTTAACTGTTTTGTTTGTCTCTCGTCCAAGGGCTGAAAAAGATTTTAAGGTTCACACATAAACATGTCTTGGCATGGAAATGGACTTGATTTGACTTTAACTTCCCCTCAAACAATTAAAAAAGCTTCTTCCACGTTCAGTTCAGAAAAGAAAACTCTGCAACTGTTGGATTTATTATCTACCTATTATGTTGTATTACTTGCTGGGTGAGAGCTGATGTAGCTCAGGAAGCCCTGACCACTTTGTTTTAGCCTATTATGTATGAGCATTAAAACACTTTGCTGCAAAAGTCCGACCACGAAA
Source organism: Larimichthys crocea (assembly GCF_000972845.2). Lineage (NCBI taxonomy): Eukaryota > Metazoa > Chordata > Actinopteri > Sciaenidae > Larimichthys > Larimichthys crocea. The sequence continues at coordinate 35,369,152 of NC_040023.1, forward strand.
CGGTAAACTTCAGAGTACAATCAGTGTATTTCTCTATGTGACTTTTTGTTGACAGTCAATGTTGCTGTTTGCGGTGTGAAAGAAACAAAGACAGGAAGTGCAACTGAGTCGATTTAATGATGCTATAAGAATTCGCCTGTGCTGTGCATCATTATGTAGTATTACTTTCTGAACAGTATAGCCAGGCGCCCACATTTTTCTGCAGTGTTCTAAGCTCTCTGATGACAGTTTTTAACATGTTGTGTTTCTCCTCAGACTGGAGTACATGTCAGCTGAGTCCTAACGCTGTGTGCGGGAGCGGCATCAAGACCCGGATGCTGGACTGTGTTCGCAGCGACGGCAAATCAGTGGATATAAAGTTCTGTCAGGAGGTGTGTCTTCTTCTTTTGTTTTTTGGCCAGCCGGTGTTTACTTTCTGTCTGTGGCACACTCGTTTTTCTTAATGACTTAATCACATTGCTCTTCATAATATATTACCGTGCCCTTCCAGTACTATTAGGCCTACAGCATCATGAAATATTCACAACTTTTCCCATGCTGAGTTTGTTGTCGTTGCTTCAGGCAGAGCATTTTTACTCATTCATAATGTGTCTCGGCTCCCTGTAATTGTAGCCGGCGGACTGTGGCTGAGCCGTCCCCACAGCTATTTAACCCTTGGCCCACTCCATCAACTGGCTCATTCACAAAAACACATTGTGTCAGAGTAGCTTTCACAACAGCTTCGATGTTCCAACTCCGCTGGCCTAATGCTGCCCAGCATTGTCTCTCGTCCCTTGCCAGAATAAAGACTTCTGGGAATTGTAGTGCTGCGAGGTCAAGCTGCGGCCTGGCTCTAACAGATTGAGTTGGCCGTGCCAGTGACTGTTCGCTTGTGTCGATGATGTGTCATGAGTTTACCCCCCTTCCTTTTCATTTCCTTACGTGTTCCGCAGTTGAATTTGGAGAAAAAGTGGCAGATGAACATCTCCTGTGTGGTCGAGTGTCCTGTCAACTGTCAGCTGTCGGAGTGGTCGGCCTGGTCAGAGTGTTCGCAGACGTGCGGACTCGAGGGTAAGATTCATAACAGACAAGACAGATCTTTGCTAAGACAAGATCACGACTTACCGGCAGCTGGAATGTGTGACCTTCTACTAACAATACATCTTCTCTAAGTGAGTCAGTCACTTATTCATTATCAATTAAGTAAAAGATATGTTGCACACTCCACATCTGACCATTTCTCCATTGTATCTCTTATCAGCATTTCGGGTCTCCTCCTCAACCTGATCTTTCATTTATCCTCGGGCTTCAGGAATAACATCAATCCGTCTTACCAGATGTGTGAATGTCAAAGTGATGAATGAACAAACACACTTTTACAAAGGACATAACACTTCCATCACATCACATCTTAACACAGAAACAACAACATTGAAGCTAGTCTATAAATGTTTTTTTTCTTGAAGACGTGATATGAAATATGATGCCAGACTAGACAGACTGAGTTTGGCAGTCTTGGCCAAACACATCAAGTTCTTGAATTTGCAACAGATAACGAGGCTAAGTGATTAAGCTTTAATAGTGTTAACCTCTTAAACATCACTGATCCGTAGATATTTCAGTCATTGCAAACTAATTCTATGCAGCCAAACATTTCATAGCATGAGTCACATAAAAAAAAAAAAAATCATTGAGAAATGTGATTGAAATGAATGATGCAACAGACATCAACAAGCTGATACAGACAGTTTGTGGCACTATCAGGTAGTCTGACACGAGTTTTCTAGTAAACAAACGTTCATTTTGATCACCTGAACTCATCGTGTGTGCCCTTGAGGTCAATTAAACATGTTAAATGTGACATGTGTGTCCTCGACAGGGGATTACACAGCTGGTTTTACCTAGGGACCACAATAAATACTAAACGGCAGCCAGCGGCGGCCGTATCATAACAATTTGCAAAGACAATTCTTTTCAACATTATGGTTTGCATACATGTTTAATATCTTGCAGTCCTCTTCTTCCCTGCCTTTGTTCGCCAGTTGCAGTTGCAAGTTTCTTGGCATGTTTCTTCATGCGCATGCATAAGAAAACAAAATTAAGACTCTGTAGTGCTACTAAAGCTGAAGAAATAACTCCACAGAAAAACAAAGGGAACAAATAAAGTTAAAACTGATGAATGACGCATCTGCAAGTTGGTTATTAAGATCTTATGTCCTTTAAAGACACAAGACCTGAGGTTTGTTATTAAGATGCTTCAGCGGATATCCTCGTCTACTTACTCTTTGGGTGAGAGCTGATGTAGCTCAGAAAGCCCTGGACATGTGGACACCGTTTTTTTTTACAGATTTACTCTTCACTACAGGATAAATACTGTATAATACAATGGCTGACATCTGTACATTATATCATACTTACTTTTTTATGAGGTAAATTCAATCTTCAGCTTCTTGTTAGGAAGGGGTGAATATCATGTTTCTTGCAAAGAAAGATTAAACTGAGAAACAAGTGTGACATTTTGTCGACAGCCGGTGTGCTGCTTGTAATGGGAAGAATTAAATACAGAAGATGCAGTACAGTATGATGCTCTGTAGTCAGCACTAGAAAACTGAGGCTGTGCTTGGCAGCTCCAAGTTGTAAATCTATACACATATGAATCTGAAGCAGGAAGATGGAAGTAAAAAATGTGTCGAGGAGCCTGCATACAAAGCTTTTTTTCCATTTGTGCCAGGTTTGTTTGAAAGGAGTCTACTACATCAACAGTTTTCTGTGTGTCTCTACAAGTATTGAAGCATAGTGAGGCTGAGAAAAAAAAACATGCTCAGCAAAACTCGGATAACTAAAATAAAAAAAGTCTTAGATCAGACACTTCTCGCTCCCCTGGAGACATTTGACCAGAAAAACTCACAAAAGCAAAAAAAAAAGAAAAAAAAGAGAGGAAGTGTTTATTTAAGAGCCGCTACAGTCTTCCCAAATGACCAGCGAAAATGTGTCCTCCTTTTGCCTGATTGTTGTTCCGGCGGTTCACACAATTGATTCTGTCCCATTAAATGTTCCTGCTCCTCGGGGCTCATGGGGAGTGCTTTGAAGAAGCAGGCGCTTCAGCGATAGTTGTTAAATCACAAGGAATAAGATAAAAGTTTAAGAAAGGCTAAAGGGCCAAGAGGGGACCTCATTTGATGTGTTTTTTGTGTCTGTGCGTATGTGTGTGGGATGTTCTCTTGTTGGAATAGGATATGAGGTTGTGCAGTGTGTGGGATGGCTGATTTGTGTTTTATGTGTTGAAAGGTGTCGTAGGTTGGTAAAGGTGTTTTCTGGGGTGAGCAGATTGCTGGCTAGGTGGTGTGAAAATGAAAGTGGGATGTGCATCAAATGAAGGGTTCTGAGATTCAAGAGTGGGTGGTTTAAAACAGGTAGATAGGAAGGTTGTATTTTAAAACCTGTGTGTGTGTAGAGGGTTTCTGTGTTAAGTTTTCTAGTCAATTCATAGCATTAATTCTGCACTTAAATTAAACAGCCTCTCGGGTGTTAGCTGCCGTATTATATTGGATTTATTTAAAGAGAGTTTGCTGATTGATGTGGAAGAAAAAAAGTCATTTAACTCAAGTGGACCAAGAACTAATCAAGATTTCCAGAGGAAAAAAAGGTGCAGGCTATTTAGTAAACCCTGCTCTGTTAAATGAAGTGCTCTTGTGCACTGTAACATTAATTTAATGCATTCAAAACAAACACGTACACATGCATTTTTAAATGAGCTGTTTACAGAGGGAGTGTGGATGGATGCCGTGTGGTAAGCTGCAAATGGTCACCGCATGTGCCAAATCTGTCCACATTTAGTTTATCGTGCAGAAAACATCGCTGCTTGACACTCGACATGCTCTGTATAATTGTATTATTTCAGAAAGAAATAAAACCTCCCAAAGGTTTAGCAGAAAAAATCAAATCACTGAACATTTAACATCTATCAAGACTCAAGTTTCAATACTGTGTCTGAGAATTAGTCAAAGAGGATTCTGCTGCATGGTGTTGTTTTTCAAGCTTGAGCAGCTCTCACTTTATTATCTGAACGATAATTGTTTTATTGAACAAATAATTGCAAACAATTACACAGTGCAGTCGTGGTAATGCAAATCTTTGCTGTATTATGCAAGAACCTCAAATGAAAAATGTTTCTTCCTGTGTGTTTTCTCCAGGGAAGATGTGGCGGCAGCGGTCAGTGGTTCAGGCCTCTCAGGGCGACGGCCGGCCCTGCCCTACTCAGATGGAGCAGTGGAAGCCCTGTCCCGTCCGACCGTGCTACCGATGGCAGTACAGCCCCTGGTCCGAGTGTCGGGTGGAGGTATGTCAATAAATCATAACATTATACCATAATCCAGGGACGTTAAATAATAACGATCGTATCGACGTCTGTCAGCTACAAGAAATGCAGTTTTGACAGGCCCCAGGCTCGACTGAGATCAATATACACAAGAGTTTGAGCTAAGAAGTGGATTTGGAAAGACAGAAATCTCTGCACCTGGCAAAAAGTAATGGAGTCTTTAGTATTGATGAACAACCCCATCAAATCCCTGCTCATGCAGTTATTTTGTGAGACAGACAGTAAAAAAATCAATGTAATGCACTTTTAATGCTGATACATTACTGTGATCCAATACCTCAGCCAAGAAATTTGGCAGCTTTTACACTTGGTTTTGCATTGTGTGCCACCAGGTCAGGTTATTAAAGCCGTCTGCTGCATCTCTTTATGACTTAAAACAAAACTTTGTAGGCGTGGGTGTAGCTTTATGGGAAGACAAGGAGACATATCACTACTTATCGTTCATTTAGGGTCACCTTCTCAACTCTACCTTGTGTCCAATAGTTGCAATCTTTCTCATACGTATATATTAGCTCTGCAGCTAGAGATCCTTTTTGCTGACTCTGTCTGGACTGGGAGTTCTGAGCACTGGAGAGTGTTGGTCCCACAGTAGACACCAGAATCAGAGCTGGGCGAACTGGCATCAGAACCAGGGTCAGCAGGGTCCCAGAGAACCCGACCAGGACCAAACACAACGTTCCAGACTGACAAAGTTTGACAGTAGGGAATATAGCACTGAGGTGATTTACAGCAGCTCTCCGCCTTCTGAGAAGATGAAAATACGTTGGGTTTGGGAGGCGGGGGTGCCACAAAATAAACCCAGCTAGAAAACCACCTCGGTGTTATTGCACTGAGGACAGACTGGACGCTGAAGTGACTCATTACGGCCTCTCGATGGACAAAGTGGTGTTACGATACATGGTGGACTGGGGCTTACTGGTTAGGATATGACATAACGGTAAGTTGTAACTCTTAAGAGTTCAACTACAACAGAGCTTGTAGCAGAGTGAATGATGTGTCACAGAGGATAAATAAAAATAAAGGCTGCTTCTCAGAGTATAAATACACTGGATGAAAAAATATTATAAACTAAAGTACTAAAAGTAACTAAAATAATCAAATATTAGACTTTAAATCTTTGGTTTGTCTTTAAAATGGTTCCATAATAACTTAATTTCAGGCACAGGCATTAATCTGTTTTATGTCTGAACACGACTTGCTTGAGTAAGTCAGCACAGTGACAAAATTGCCTTTTCAAGCATTAGAACACAAATCATTGAGACACCTTCAGCAGTAATTTATGTCCTGCAAAGAGAAAGCAGTGTTTTTGTTGATTAACCGCATGAAATAAACTGTGCCAAGACGAGTGTTTGGAGACACGAAATAACGAGCATCTTTATGTCGATTTTAATGACATATCTGTAAGACCTAAAAAACTTAAAACTCGTGTCTGTCTGAGCTTTACTTTACTTCATTTAAAACGTGGTTTAGATTGCACCGAATATCAGCAGCAACCGTGGTGATTAGTATTGATTTAACAATGGAAATCTTTACCTTTAACTTCATTAAATGTTGAGCCAGACATGCTCGTGTTTATCAGTCTCAGATTGCAGCTTTAAAGAGCTTTAATATTTTATACGGTTGATATTTATATGCACTTAGTAAAAGGTAGCACACACTGATAACTGCATCATGATTTAAGATGTTTTTTGTATGTGGACATAAAGTAATCTTTTTAGTAGTGCTCTGACCTTGAGTTATGACTGAAAATAGCTGATGGACAAAAGTTCCAGCTTTAGCTCGGCTCTAAATTACCAGTATTAAGCTGTCACCAAGGCTGTAGCTTCATGTATAACTCCCCTCTCTCGCTGAGGTAACTCATCATCCTCCCTTTTTCTTCTCCTTCTTCTGTCCTGTCACAGAGTGTGGTGTGTGGACACGGCATGCGCTACAGAAACCTGTCCTGCTTCGTGTCCGACGGCTCCGGTGACGGCGAGGGGAGCCTGGTGGACGAGGAGCTGTGCAGCAGCCTGGAGCTGGCCATCGACGGAGACAAGCGGATCATACTGAAAGAGCCCTGTACGCTTCCCTGCCCAGGTAATAATGGTAATTTTGAGTTTTCCTGTGCCGCATGAGAAACCGTGCAAAGTCACATCCAAACACAGCAGTGGAAACAGTGAGGACGCTTTCACAACCTGTATGTGATCGTCATAGTTTTGGCAGTTATCTTTACAGCAGGACTGCTTATTGGATGTTCACATCACTCCATGAGTCAGTGTCATTCTTCTGAAAATGCACATGGCTCCAGTAACAAGTAGAATTTCTTGAATTTGGTTGAATCTGTGGTTGTGCTTAAAAGTAGCCAGATAACTGACTTTAAATCGGTTGGATCATGAATGGAACTGATGCATGTGCAGCCCGGCACACCCAGCTAGTGTCTCCTCATCAACAGTTTCAAATGATTTCTGTTGACGTTACTTTCATCCGCGGTGCATCGATTCCTTTCCACAGTGACTTCAAACCGATGGCCCTTTGTTTTGGTCTCTCTCTTCTGGTTCCTGTCAGTCTTTTGCTTACAAAATAAAAGCATAAGCATTACTTCTTTCTAATATTGGTTAGTGCAAGTTCAGTTAGATCTTGCTCAAGCACAGCACATTTAGTTCTTGGTAAAATCCTGCGGAAAATAACTTCTTGTGCAAGAAAAAGATGAAATTATGAACTTGGGAAGTCATAAAACGCCTGACAACACCCGATATTGTTCTGCATTCACATTGAGTTAAAGTTAACTCCTGCAAACACAGTAAGAAACCATTGGACAGCATTTAGATCTCCACCAACATTAAAAGTGAAGGTGCTCTAGGCTTTACACAAGTTTAAATTGCATAAACGTTTGTTGAAACCTGCGGAAACTCTGCACATGTACCAATTAATCTTTACACCCTTGGTCTACAGGTTAATACCACGTTGTACGCACCATCATTACTGCCGACATTGTAAAGAGTCCAGTGTAACCATCTGACCATCAGAGCGTCTAAACAAAGGTCTAAGTGAAATAATGTGTTTTGCATTGCAGAGTTACTCTCATGTTCAACCAGCAGAACACAGAGGACACTGTCAGCGGTGTGATTTATATCACAAAGCAGCCACTAAAAAAATACTTTACTTTCAGGGTAGGTTTTATTATCTCTAACCAGTAGCACTCAGTATCTGTCATGACCTCTAAAATCAGAGGTTGGAGATTACCTGAAGGCAGAATAAATGGACTGCATTACGGCAGACGCTTTGTGCATTTCTATGCAAGTAAATTTTACTGGTAGCTGCTGTATTTTATTGCCTGTAGCAATTTAGAGAGCCCTCTCCTCTCCTCTGCCAAGGTAGTAAGTCTTCATTGTGCTCTACATGCAGATTTCAGTCTCAAATTTGCTTCCTCGTTTCCCCTCAGTTTACTTGATGTCGGTTCGTACCATGAGGGAGGCGACATAAAAGTCGACAGCCACTTCTTTTTCTCTTCACAGCGAGAAGTCTCACACGAAGAGCATAAAACACTGCAGCAGCGGTCAAAAGATGATCCCTCACAGGTCTCCCACCTGCGAACGCTGTTAGTTGTGTTTGTTGAAGCGTCTGGCCGAGCCACAGGCGGCTGCTGTCAGGAACTATTTTCCGTTTCATGTGGAAGACACAAACTATTTAGACCACCTGCTTCTTCAGTGAAATAGGCCGAGAGGCGAATCCAAATGAAAGCTGCGACCTCTTCAATTCAATTTATTTCATTTGCACGTTGAAGAAAACACAGAAGCGGAGTGATTAAAACACACACATATACAGACAGAGATAAAAAAAAAAAGGGGTGCAATCAATAATCTGTGTGGGCGAGATAACAAAAACCCTGAGGGCTTATAAAAAAAATGGCAAGCTGAGCTGCAGCCTCAGTGAAAAACAATCCGCCTCGCTGTAAATGACAATAGATTTTACGCATTTATTCACCTCACATATGAATGAAGACGCTGATTAAGAGGAGAACAGATTGAAGAAGTGTTTTCAACGTCGATTACAGGCTTGTGTGAAACAAGATGTAGCTCCGTACTCTGTATGCTCACTGCAAGTGCAAAGCAGTTCATATGACACTTTGATGCACGGAGGCAGTTTATTTACATATTTATATATTGTATTAAAAAAAAATACAGCTTAACACCTCAAAAACACAGAGTTTAAAGAACAGAAGAAGAAATTAAGAGAGAAATTAAATAGAAAGAGGTTCATGGGAGCAGTTCACAATGATCATTTTTGAAACAGTGGTGTAAGTGACCGTTAATAAAGAAACAACTGTAATGAGCAGACTTCATCAGCCGTAGCCAGCTCACAGATTTAGGCCAAAGCTGCAAACTTAGCAGTTAGTATTTCAGCGAAGAGCTAGTTAGTCCTGGTTTAACATTTATGTTTAAAAAATGAAAACATGTCATGTATGGGTCTTATTTTGTGAGATAATCCTGTTATATTTTCATTTGTAATGTTACGGGGAAATATTTTTAGTTGAGGATTAATCAAGGTGTTTAGCAAATGTAACATTGTCTTGTGTAACGTTGGCTCTTGGATCCAACGTCCCAAAATCCAGTTCAGAGCCTGACAGAGCTGCTAATGTTACCATGTGTATTCTATGTTACAGCAGATGAACACACTGTTTAATAGAGTGTTAATATTTACTTTACATGCTTAACATAAAGCAGCATGTGTGCTCACATTTAACAGGCATATATTATATCATAATAGCATAAACTAACTAACTCTGTGTTGCTTCAACACTCCAATAATAGCATAAACTAACTAACTCTGTGTTGCTTCAACACTCCACGCTGAGCAGCTACAAACCTCAAAGGGTCGAAACTCAAACTCAAAATTCCCAAGGGGTTTAAAAAGACTGTGTGTATATATATATATATATTCATATATTCTTTTTAATTTATTATTCCTGGAGCAGTGACTTGATGAGGAGCAACAGCTAAATGTAGAAGTTTCCTTCTAGGACTGTTTTATTTAGCACTTCGACATGTAGTAAAGGAATAATGCGGCTGAATAACACAAATAATATGTGATGTACATTTTTAGAAATATGATATACAGTTACTAAAAGAGTATGATTACATTGATTCCTATTGTCTGGTACTAATAAAGAACAAAAATAGCATAAATCAAACTATTGGATCGCAGTACTCGCCACGTAAGAATCTTAAAATATATCGAATCTGCAGTATCGTGTTCGTATCGAGTACATCGCCTCAGTTCTACTGTTTAATTCATGGAGATTAAATAAGACCTCGTCCTCTAAACACCTTTGATGCCACAGACAGTATCACCTCGCGCCGCTTCAACATGTGTAGAAATAGAAGTCTTGGCAGAGGTAACGTTACTAAGCTGTGAAAAAAAGAGATGTACTTTTTTAAAAACCTCGTGCGATTTATGCCAGATAAACTATTCAGCAGGAGAAGTGCAGAACAAAGACTTAGAAGAAATCCGATGCCATGTGGCATTTGGTTGAAGCTTCCACCCAGAGCTTGTTAGTGTGCCATGTGTGCACACATTTTCAGCACGGGTAGCCCCAGCAGGTAACAAACCCTCAAACCTGGCGGTGTCGCTGCACGATCGACCTGCACAGGATGACTTTTTATTTTATTTCGGTGAGTGATTCGATCTCTGCGCCGCCTTTGTGCTGAGCTGGACATCTGTTGTGATTTAGAAGACGTACGACCATGCAAAGCAAAAAAGCTGTGAACATTACGCAGCACACACAGATGCATAGTTTAATTTTAATCGCTGTGAAGCCTTAAGTGGTTTATTGCCGTTCAGTTAAAGTAACCAACCCATCTGGCAGTTTGAGGATAGTGTACCTTCTATTTTCTCCACATAAAGTAAATCTTTAAAGTCAGAAGCATGTCAGACTGCAGTCGACTGCCAGACACCGTCTCCCTCCACCCTTCACGGTCGCCTTCACACACCAACTCCACCTTCAAAAACATCTTTACACTCAGGACACCGCTCTGCCTCCAGCCTCCTGGTTTTACCTCACAAAGCATTTTTTGTTCTGCTGTGTCACTGATGAATGTAACAGAGATTCATACAACAGTAAATTTCTCTCTGCTCTTATAAATATATTTTATCATATTTTAGTAAAACATCTCCCTGTTAATCTGATCTACTGATGATATTTGGTGTTAATCGCTGACAGTATGAAGAATGGACAGTGCATGCGTGACGTCACCCGTAATCTAATCTAATCTAATTTAATTGTGAATTGTTGGAGGACCTGAGGTGTGCTGAATGACGCCTGGTTGCTCGAACAAGCTGCCTGTGACGACATCCAACTGTCAATCAAAGCGTCCACGCTCTTAATCCTGCATAACTTTAAGCCTTAATATAATGTGAACAGGTGAGTTGTATATAAATTCACCCTCAGTACAGTTGTCATGAACGGGGAAATTAGCTACAGAGACCAAAACTGTTTTTTGTACCAGGCTGTAAACATGTTTATTTCTGCTGTGAAGTTGGACATTTGGACATGGGGACTTCTGCATTAACTTTGAAACACTCTGAGATGATTTAGCTGAGATGAATTCATCTCTATCTCTCTGCTCAGGGTGGCCTCAGCGTGTCATCGAGCCGCCCTTTAAGGACCGCCCACAAAATCCTGAGACTGAAAACTTTTAATCTTCACATCGTTTTTCACGTGTTTTCAGCAACTGTTTTCCAACATATTAAATGTATTTTGAAAGAATTGCCTTCACACAGACTTTAAACACCTCCCAGCAGCTCACAGGGCACCATCCTTTTTCTTTCCTGGTAGATTTATAACATGAAAAAATATCTGTTGGATGTATCCTGGAAGTTGTTTCAAACTAATCATGAATGGCAAAGTAGAAACGATTGGAAATAATTTGAACAAACTCTGAGCAGCAGACTGAGGGATTGGTGAGCATTACAGTGCAGGTCCCAGGTCAAAGAGAAGAGGTCTCAAACTCAAATTACCTGCTGGTGAGTTTGTTCTCTCCCAGAGCGGCCGATTTAACACTCAGCACGAAAGAAAATTAACAAAAAAATTGGACCAGCTTATTTTATCGTCTCCTCATAATTTGCATACTACCTCCACATTTTAGTCACGCCGCTCGAGATCCGCTTCCCAGACTGTCTGTTTTGTACTTTGTGAGAAAAGAGACAGGAAGCAGTCAGGTTGAAACTCTTCATCCAGAAACGTTGAACTGTCTCCGCTCCAGGTCTTTACAGCTTTATTACAAGTTTACAAAAAGACATTTTCTTTTAACGTCTCTGTAAATCAGAGCGCTGTTGGTCATCGATAAAAATGTTTCATGTTTTCGTGCATAAACAAAAATGATGATAAAACATCAGATTTATGCTCAGGTTTTGCAGCCTGGCTGGAAAATAAAAATCTAAATGGGAGGATGCAGGGTGGACATAATAATAAATTCTAACCTTCAGGGGAGCTTCGCAGTTCAGAAAGTCTGATTTTAAGGTGCACACGGCTCATGAAAGCTTTTGTATTTGCTGCGCCACAAAAACTGGCTTCTGCAGGTGACAAATCCTCTTTCATGGCAGTAAAAGCCTTCGGCATAAGTTAAAGTAGTGGGTATTTAGCAATATCAGCGGGAAGCATTGTGTCTACCGAGGGCGCAATCAATACAAGTACTGTAGCATATTGACCACACTTTGATTAACAGGTGACGTCTCAGCACTGCTGTGCACAAACAGCATGATATCAGCTCAGCATCAAGGATGTCGACTCCCAAACCCCCCCATCCACCAACCGTCTCACAGAAGAGATTATCACTTTAAAGGGTCTGATGAGTTGTTGTCAGGCAGAAGCTTCTCAGCTGCTGGGTTTTGATGAAGACAGGTGAGCTCTGTCCATCAGGTCTGCAGCGCCTTCAGCGTTTTACTGCTCCTCCTCATCTTCTCGAGCTGCACCCAGAGGAGCGAGCATCAGTATTTCCTTTTGGGGTGAATAGGATGAATTTACAGCATTTCAATAAGAAAAGGTGGAGAAAGTCAACCCTCTGATTTATGATTCAGCCTGATGAGAGGGCTGTATTTTCACACAGTGCAGCTTAAATATAAATCTGTTATTTTCAGTTGTCAGCGGGTCCCTGAAGGGGAAATTATTGTTACCCGCTTCTGCCAAAAGAGACAAAATACAAAATGTGGAGTTCATTTCCAAAGTGCTCTGTGTGTGTTTTGGTTCGTTATTGATCATTCATCATTCAGCCCCTCTAAAATATAGATTAGGTAAAGAAACGTCGCCACAGTTTGAAGTCATTTTATGTTTTGAGAGCGTGCGGCATGTGTTTCTCATTTTAGAGAGTGAAGAGAGAAAAAAAACCTCATCACATGTCTGCTGGTCCCGGAGATGGAAAACACTGAGAAACGCTGCCCTAGATAGCAAGTCAGTCAGTCCAACCCCCTTTTGCCAAACTGCAGGAGCACTGAAGTATCAAACGGCAATCAAAAGCACGCAGGCTGTTTTCTGTGCAGGGAGGTACTGTAGTGTGATTTGGGAGGAAATTCAAGGTCTGTTTTTTGGTGCAGGACCGGGGACAGCTTGGGAATTCTGGCAGGGTGCATCCACACATGCACACACACACACACTTTCATGCACTGCCACCCTTGACCCATGTTCTGTTTCCTCCACCCTGCTGTTTGATGAGCTGCAGTTGTCATCTGTGATCAAAACCAACCCCACCCTGCATCTCGAGCTCAACACCTTCCTCCTGAAAATCTTCAAAGCATCTCGCCATCACGATACGATATGTAAATACATATTTTGTACCTCTGCCGCAAACCTTCCCCGTCTCGCCCGGATTAAACTCTTCCCATCCACAGATAAATACGTAAAAATATTGCTTTAATGGTGCCAGGAGTTTAAGATCTGATTTCCACGTGAACACCCACACTAAAGCTGCACTGCAGATATTTTTTAAACGGTTCTTTCAAAGTAAAATACAGCGAGTGAAAACAGGGAGATACAACAAGAGATACAAATAATTGAATAGTGGGAATACGTCTAATCTTCTAAATCTGGATGTGAATTCTGAGATAATACTGATTTCATTAGCCGGGGCTCTTCAGGCAGCGCAGGACCCCTGATGGCAAAAACCTGGTCACCATTTAGTCTTAAACTCTGGAAGAGCCAACCCGAAGAAGCTGCCTGAGGATCTGAGGCTGTGCACACAGGATATTAAAAGATTTGTGATATGGCTCAAGGCCAGAGTCTGCAATCTTTTTTTTTTACAGGTCATCGTGCAGTTATTTCAAAACATGCACGCTGAACAGGTAACAGGGAAGTGAAGTGATGCCAAAGAAATGTAGTTCAGTCGTCTCTGCCTGCTTTGTTTAGACCCGGTTGAAGATAGAAGTTTGCTTGTTGGTTGTCAGCTCATGACACACCTGACTCGAAGTAAAGGCTTCATGTTTTTTAGGGTTTTACCGTCTGACTTCACATTTCAGTTCTGCATAGTATTTTCAGATGTTTAATCTCTGAGTTTCCTTTCCACAGACTCTAATTCACAGTCCCAGTGATGCCTTCTGTCTCTTCGCCCCTGCAGGCGAATGCTACCTGATGGAGTGGTCCGACTGGAGCTCGTGTGTGAGCATCTGCGTCAAGGGGGCCGGCGTGGACTTTGGTTCGGTTCAGGTCCGCTCGCGAGCCGTGTTGGCTCAGGAGCCTGAAAACCTGCAGCTCTGTCCTGACCAGGAGTGGGAGTCCCAGCCCTGCACAGGTGAGAAACTCCCTCTGATGAGCGGACATGCAAATTAACTTTGCAGCAAGCCAGCAGCTCCAAACCTTAAATTAATTTATCCACTTACTTTACCTCCACATCCCCAATGCACACGATGGAGGCAGGCGCAGCTTGTGTGGAAGGCACCGGATGGAGAGCTTGTTAGCGCTTCGGGGGGCTAACACTTTGATTCGGGGTCATGCTCACAGGCTATTTAATCTTCTGTCCATCTGAACGGCATGTTGGACTGTCAGGAAACACCAGAAGGAACCATGGAGAGAAAGAGAGTTTGAGAAGAAGGGACTGTGCTGTGTATACCCGACGCTGAGGCGGTGTCCAGCCTTTGTTTTCCCTCTGAACGCCGGGTCAGCGGCTGCTCTCACTCATTTCTTGAGTTGACTCTAATCAGAGGAAACCCCCACACTCATTTACTCTTATGATATCTACAGCTCCCAGGCGCTTTAAACACCCATTAGGTGTAATTTGGGTTGTGAATCACCACCACATCCACCACAGCTCAACATATATGCAGTAGCCATGGGCACAGTCTGTAGAGCAGCCACCCTCCGCCCACGCTTCCTCTCCTCCATTCCTTGGCTTCTGCACACAAGGCCCCACAGCAGTCTTCACTAGGCTGACCTGGTTTCACAGCATCACTCCAGGCAGAGGAGAAGGAGGAGTGGCCAAGCCGAGACCGGTGGAGGCGGAGGCGAAGGAGGAGGAGGAGGAGGAGGAAAGAGTGGAAGGAGGAGGGCGGTGATGGAGAAAGGGAGGCTAGGGACGGAGGGAGACAGATCAAATAGGTACATTAAGAATGACTTTTGTGTGGGCGCGCCGTTCGCCTAATGGGCGAGGCAGATACCAGGAAACTACTTAGATTCCCAGCCGGGGATCTTTTCTGAAGATCAGACCTCTCTCTGTCTCTCTGCTGACTGTTGTGAGCTTCTGTTCGAGGTTTCACCGCGTTGTTTGTCCTAAACATTGACATTCAGCCAGTAGCTAATAGGACCAACATGTCTTCTTAGGAATTCGGGTTACAAAGGGGTGGAAAATGTCCAGTATATTTCTGGTAAATTTCCAGAAACTCTTCTGTATGAATACGGTTTCAAGTGCTATCTGCAAGTTAAACATTAATACCATACATCAGATATATTTACCCCATCAGAACTTACTTCACTTTATGTCGTCTGTGATTGAGGAATGGCAGATATTCATAGAAGTGTACTCGCATGAAATCTGCTTGTTTTAGTCAGGGTTATTCTGGAACGTGACATATATGATCAGTTCTGTTCTTCAGTCCATAGATGAACTGAACACAAGTCAAGATGACAGCTGCCAGGAAATATTCATAACACTGAGGGAGAACTTTTTCTAAAAGACAAAGAGGCTACAGCCGTGCTACAGGCTCTGTGAGGCATCAGTGGACCTGAGGCGGGTTGAATGACGCCTGACTGCTCAAACAAGCCATCTGTAATGACACTGTCAATCAAATCAGAGCATCCACGCTCTTAACCCTGCATAACTTTAAGCCTTAATATAATGTGAACAGGTGAGTTGTATATAAATTCACCCTCAGTACAGTTGTCATGAACGGGGAAATTAGCTACAGAGACCAAAACTATTTTTTGTTCCAGGCTGTAAACATGTTTATTTCTGCTGTGAAGTTTTGAACATGGGGACTTATGGAGACTGACTCACTTCTGGAGCCAGCCTCAAGTGGACGTTTGAGGAACTGCTTCAGCTGTACCGAGGCACAGTGGAATAAATGATGGGCGCTGCAGCCAGCACCTTGTGCGCCAGCTCCACCTCCTCTCATGTGTGAATTTATAAAATCGGCACACTGTAAAGCTCTTCATAAGTTCAGTCCATTTGTAACTTATAATGAATCTTTTTCTTAAGTTAATAAGCTGATTTAAAATCAGCCGTGTCCTCTCTTGGCCCTCACGGAGGATTTCAGCTATGTTTCATAAAAACTGTGATATTTTTGGGGGGCTCGCACAACTACAGAGATTATTTCTGCTTCCAGAGCGGCTCTTCCTCTGAGAAATGTTTCTATAGTAGTAAAACTCCAATCTGCTCGTTTAAAAAAAAAAAGAAAAGATGGTGGGAAGTGGCGGCTGTGGTGAGTGATTCAATGATAACTTGACACATTTGAAAAATGGCCTCAGCTGTACCACAGAGAGAGGAGGAGGAAGAAAGGGGAGGGAAGAAATTGGAAAAAAGTGAAGAACATAAAGTGTGAAGTTGTCTGAGCCGCAGACAAATCGTCCCGTGAAAGCTGCAGATAGAGCCGTGCCATCGACTGGAGCGCCGATACTGTAACCGGGCCCTGTGGAGAATAGATCTTCTCTTTGTTCAAGGTTAAATTGTTCATCTACGCTCGCCGAATGGGCCAGACTGATGATTGGTTACACAAGACTCCTCTGGGAAATATGGTCATTTACTGCACTGATGGAGATATTGATAAAGTCATAATAGCATTGATAGAAAGTCATTAAGCAAAAGCTCTTAGTGAAGATTAAAACATTGAACCGGACCCCTCTGTGAAGACACACTGATAGTGATATTATACGACAGCAGCCGATTATACAGCCATAACTTAGCAGCTGCTTTATTAATCTGTCACTTCTATGATTAATGGTCCTCCCACTGTACAGTCTGTATGGATGTTGATTTGTTTTTTATTTTCCTCTCAGGGGGCGAATGTTACGAGTACAAATGGTTCAGCAGCGTAAACTCCACCCGCCCTTTCGTCTGGTGTCAGCGTTCAGACGGACTCAATGTCACCGGTAAGAAACTCACGAGTCTCACGTTACAGCAGCGCCTCGCAAACCTTTTCACGTCGCGTTCCACCTCAGAAGATTTAACGGCTCTCTGTGGCTGCACACAGTTCACACAGGAGACAGGTTCAGTCTTAATAAGAACAATGTTTATTGTTGACAGAACCTAATGTGGTGGAAAACGCCTGATCCAGAGAGTCAGAACTTTATAGAACAAGAAGTTTTTTTGGAGAATTGGGTCAGTGCGTCAGCTCACTCTTTAAGTTGCTCTGTCTGTGTCTGTCTGTCTGTCTGTCTGTCTGTCTGTCTGTCTGTCTGTCTGTCTGTCTGTCTCTTTCAGGATTATGCCTAGTCAGGCACGGTATTGGTTGAAGATTCTCTCTCTCTCCCTGTCACTCCCTGTACATATTGTAAAGACCTCAGAGGCAAATGTACTGTGTGACTTTGGGCTATACAAATAAAATTTGATTGATTTATTGATGATAAGAACAAAAAAAAACACATTTTCCTTGTATGCCACACACCGCTGGTTCCCAGCCTCTCAGGAGGCACTAATGATTATCCTCACCACTGATTAACATATTCAAATTTCTTGTTTTGTCCGAGCGACTCCTTCAGCAACAGACTGCCACTTCCACCATGTAAGAAGGAGCACTCCCACAGGTCCTTCATTCCAGCAGCTGTCAGACTCTTTAACACCAGCATGGCTTCTTGTCTTTTATGTATTTCTTATTTATGAGTCATTTCTTATCAACCTTGTGTATACGAGCTGCTGGGAAGTTAATTTTTGTGTGGGAACTTTAAAGTTTATCTTAGCTTAGCCTTATACAAAAAGAATAAGACAAGATAATAGAAGTTTTGGCATTTTTCTCTTTAAAAAAATTACTCTTCTCTCGACCCACTAACCAAATAATCGGCTAATCATTTCAGCTTTAAAACGTATTCCACTGAAATGAAAGTGCCTGAGTTCTTCTTCTGTTAAAAATGTTTCAGGATGACCTCGGTTTATGTTCCGGGGTCAAAACGTTTCAGTGTTTTCTGTGAGTCTGTCGTGAAAGCGAGTCGAGGAAGCTCGACGGTAAAGTCTCCCGTCTGTGACTGACAGACAATATGTCAGAAATGTAACACAGTGCTCTAAAAAAACAGGGACTTATTTCTATAAGAAGCGAAGGTGGTGGGCGATGCCAGCCTGATGGCAGCCGGTGTTCATCCCCGCTGTAACGCACGAATGTAAATGTAGTCGTTCACCTGAAATAGTTTTTTTAAAATCTGGCTGCATCAGCTGTGTTGACTTTTAGATATAGCTTTTATGGCAGGCTGTGTTTTTAATATGTTTCTTTCTTGAGGGTAACACTCCCAGACAAAGCTGATTGTATCCTTTAAAAGCATCATGTTCTGACTCTGTGGTCTCTGCCTGCAGGAGGCTGTCCTGCTATCAACCCTCCAGTGGACAACAGCTCCTGCAGCCCTCCCTGCCTCATGCCAAAGTCTTTCTGCAGTGAAGTGAGCACCTCTTTGTTCTCATGTGACCAATTCCACTGTACATAAAGAGAAATATTTCTGAGATGCACAATGAAAAAAAAACAATAAAAAGACATAAAACCTGAAAGCACATGTCCTCCGGATGAATGACAGCCTCGCTACTCTTTGTGACACGCCGCTGCCAGAAATTGAATCTGAATGCAGCGGGGGAATGAAATGACGGCAGCATGAAGATGTAAAATCTATTTTCCTGTAGTGTCACTCATGTGCTGCATCCAAATCAGGAAAATAAGTTTAACATCCAGCAGATAGCAGCTGGTGAATCTCAAAGTTTACCCATTTTAATAGCTTGTATATTTTTTTTATTGTTGGCAATAAAATGTCGGTTATCAGCTGGATTGTTTTGGCAGAGCCAGCGGCTTTAACACCGGCAGAATGATCTGAGGTCAGTCGACGCTCAGTGGCCGTTTTATTAGGTACACACAGCTAAAACTAATGAAGTCTAACACAACTGTGGAGGTTATAACGTCAAGTTTTTGTTGTTAATTTGACTTTATGGTCACCGTGCAGGCTGTAATTTGTGTTACCGACAGGTGTTTCTAATATTTCGTCCACCCCCTTCACATCAAACAGGGTATTTAACATAATCAGCTCTCTGTCTGATGAATACAGCCGTGGAAGCTGATGCTTTTATCGAGATTGAGTGACTAACGTGGCTGAGGACGTTCAGGGATTGAACTTGTGACAAACATCCATGAATTCACCTCACACTCAACCTTTAACGTGATTCTGCGCTGCCCCCCGCAGGACGGTATCTGCATGTGCGAGGAGGGATTCACAGAGGTGCTGTCGCCCACCGGGCAGCTGGACCAGTGCGCCCCCATCCCGATCCTGGAGATCCCCACGGCGGGGGACAAGAAAGGGGACGTGAAGACCAGTCGTGCCATTAACCCAACCCTGCCCACCACCATCCTGCCCGGACGCACCGGCCGGACCTGGTACCTGCAGCCCTACGGACCAGGTCAGGTTTCTGATCCTCTGCTTTTTCTCAAATGGAGAATGTACAAAATAGAGAAGCTGTGTTTTGTTGCTGTCATGTGAAAACCGTTTAATCTCCTAAGTGTCGTGTTTTTTTGTGAACTAACCCTGCCTTAATGCACTCTACAGAAGCTCCTATTTTCCAGTTGTCAAGTCGTAATTACAAAGACCGCCACATAAAAAATGCTTTAGTCAAGAATGTGCAGCAAGTCAGGAGGTTTTTAGATGTGGTTGGGTTATATTTTGGGAAATGTTATAAATGTTTGACAGTATAATTAATCCTTTCCAACAAGAAAGAAGTGGAAATAAAACTCACCCAGCCAATGATGACAGTAAACAGAGTCCGCATTCACTGAAAATGTGACATTACTTGTAGACAAATACTCTCTCTGCCAAGATGAACATTTCTAAATCATCGTGACTTGGCGATGATTGCTGGACCTGAAGGACTGAGGAAGTTTGAAGGCAGGAACTTGTATTTAAAAGATTTCCACTAGCACTCAGTGCCCACTGCGTCTTTTTAAGTTTATCTGAAGGGAAAAGGTCTTAGAGAGTCCAGCGTGCAGAGCACCATGTAATCCTTGAGGTGAAGTTAAGAGGTTTTTACCATGACAGCAGCAGAGAGTACTTTACTTCCAGTTTGTGTTGACAGCGTCTAATTAAACATTAGGTTTTAACACATTTGCAGCTGGTGCATGAAATAAAACATGACGTATTAAAAAAACAAAGCTGCATCAGACGTGTTTCCAGTCGACTCTGGCTCCGTCTGTGAACCTCGCTGCCCTAATCTGAAGTGCTGCTACGTTAACATCTGAGAACTGCATCTGCACAGAGCGTTGAGGGCGGCGGTGCATGTCGACAACAGAAACATTTAGGATGCAGGAGTGCAGAACAGATTGAGTTAACGTCTCAGGAGCAGACACTTCCACGTGTCACGTACAGCGAACTCCTGTGTCGTTTATCTTCCAAGTGTCGGCTTGTTCCTGCTGTTCTACATTACACTAATGTCTTTAGAGAAAGATGAAGGTGAACCTGTATTTACAGTGTGAAATCATTGCATGAATCAGGTACCAAGAAAATACTGAGCGGGTCCTCTGGGGAGAAAAGGAGAAACACATTTAAAGGCAACACTGTGCAACTTTTCTGTCATAAACTAACAGATTTAAATCATGTTGATGCCGTGCTGATGTGTATTCAGGTGAATGGTGTCTTTGTCACTCCCGCGCTGCAACTTTATGCTCCAGGGTACGACTACCTGTGAGAATTATGTAACACTTAAACCTAACTAAGTCACACAACACCAACTATTTCACTGATTTTGGTGAAACTGGATCATATTTTCTGGAGAAAATGTTTTCTGATGTACTCCGGCTGCAAGTTTGACAGTGAAGTAAACTGCTGCCAGCTGTAGCTGCTGTTAGCTCAGGTTGTTTGCCGGTCTGCCCAGACTGTGAGGTGTTAGTGTTCGTACCACTTGATGGGGAGCGGAGCTGGTGTTGTGCCAGAACCGGAGCTGGGCAAGCAGGCAATAATGACAATAATGGTGGGGGTGTAAATCTGGGACTGACTTTTAGTCAAGAAGTAGAGCCGCCTTAAATCTGACAACACCGATCTCCTGTGGAACATATGAAGTAATCCCAGCATAATGTATTTCACAGTCTTCACAGCCTACCAGCTTGTGTTCGTTGGACTGAATGCAGTGGAGGTGCTGTTCCAGTAATGGATGGAGTACAATACAAACAAATGCCTCTGCCCTTTGCTCGTGGCAGGTATTAATTAAGGTTGCCGCAACAGGAAAAAAAAGTCCATCTGACAAAATCCTGCTCTGGAGATATACTGTCCTCGTTACAGAGGAGAATCATGAGCAGCTTTTATGGTACAGTACAGTACCTCACATAAAAATCCAGACTTGTCATGCATGCCTCTGTGTGGATGTCAGAGCAGCCTTTGAGTCCATAAAAGTTACAGGCTGGATGGAGAAGCACACCTGGCTCAAACTGATGACGAGGCACAATCTTCTGTTATTGCAAATGATGTTTTGTTTTTTTTTTCACCTGGGGATCTTCGTCTGCCTGCTTCATTAGTTCTTCGTCGCTTGCTGTTGACTTGCGGTTGTTTGGGCTTTCTCGTAGGGCTTGCAGCGAAACCTCCGCGGCTGCAGACATCATCATCTTGGTGGGGTGTATTTCCACGAGCTTCGTGTTGTGCTGTTGTGGTGGGTGTTTTTTTTTTTTTGCAGTGGAAAGAGTCTCAGTAACATTACCAAGATGATGATGCTCTTGTCATCTTTTCCCCCCCGAGAAAAAAATTAAATAATGGGAATATTTCCAACCTCTTTTCCATTAAAGCTCCTCAGTGCAAGCGTGCACGATGATTATGAAGATTAATTTGGGAATGTGATTAGATCTTTGGACTTAATCAGTGGGAGGGTGACGCAAGTAATATTGTAACAAGCAACTCTTTGGAGGGTGGTAAGTATTTCACTGGTACCTGATTCACACAATGTATTTACTCTGTAACTTGTGGAAAATGTTGCTGTTGTGTGTTCAAGTTTCCTGAAGCTTTCACAGGATGAATTGTTGCAGCTTTTAATGGCCGTCAGTGGCGTGTTGGAGTGTAAACAGACAGACATACTGACGAGCCTCCTCCTCCACAGATGGGAAGCTGAAGATGTGGGTGTATGGTGTAGCAGCCGGAGCCTTTGTGCTCCTCATATTCATAGTGTCTATGATATACCTAGCTTGGTGAGTTGACGAGTTTTAATTGCCCCCTTATTCATCATCATCATGCTCATTTTTTTTACCCCCTTTATATTTTGAGTTAAAGCCCCCCACCCCTCCCTGTCGTCGTCCAGCCACCCCTCATCACCGTTTATTTTCCTTTTTTGCCCTCCCTGCATGCCGTCCTCTTGTGAGAGCAGCAGCTACTGTGCCAAGGTGCATCGCTCTCTTAAGGCCCAAGAGTCTGACGCCAACGGGACGGCGGTCTGGGTCGGCCAAAACGCACACGAGATGATTTACACCTGTCCAGACTGCCAAGAGCTGACTCAAACCACCACCAGCAGCAGCAGCTAATGAGGATGTGGAGGGTTCATCCACCCACCCCCCAAAACACACACACCCTCCAGTATAAAGTAACCTGCAGTCCTTGGCCTTTGCCCCGTGACCTCTCTCGAAAGTGTCACATGTCCTGCCTGACTAGCTGAGTGAAGGTGCTGGTGCAGGTGAGGAGAAACCATCCTCGTAGTCCTTGTAGATTCTTTAGAGTGTAGACCATCCAGATCATAGTCACCTGTTGATTTTAGCCGTTTAGATAAAAGGACTTGATCATTAGTTTAGATTTCTTTTCACTTTCTGTTTGTACCTCTTTAAAAGTGACCCACATATAATTAGTGAGTTCACACTAAAACCTTTTGATTAAAAACAAGCCACAAATTGTTATCATAATTTGAGATATACAGAAGAGGATTAAGGCCACATCAGTATTTATTTATTTAGAATTTTGACTTTTTTCCTCAGAAAAAGTCAAAATTCTGAATCATAAAATCCTCTTTTGTAAAAAGTCAAAATTCTGACTTCCTCAAAATTCTGCCTTTTTTCCTCAAAATTCTAATTTTTTTTCCCTCAAAATTATGATTTTTTTATCTCAAAATTCCTCAGAATTATTATTTTTTTCCTCAAAATTATGATTTTTTTCCTCAAACTTCAGATTTTTTTCCTCAAACTTCTGATTTTTTCCTCAAAATTCTGACATTTTGTTCCTCAAAATTCTGACTTTTTCCCTTGAAATTCTGCCTTTTTTTCCCTCAAAATGAAGATGTTTTTTCTCAAAATTATGATTTTTTTTCCTTAAACTTCCTCAGAATTATGATTTTCTTCCTCAAAATTCTGACTTTTTTCCCCTCAAAATTATGATTTTTTTTTCCTCAAAATTCCTCAGAATTACGATTTTTTTTCCTCAAAATTCTGAGTTTTTTTCTCAAGATTCTGACTTTTTTCCCTTGAAAATCAGATTTTTTTCCATTGAAATCCTGCCTTTTTTTCCTCAAAATTCGGACTTTTTTTCCTCAAAATTATGATTTTTTCCCCTCAAAATTCTGACTTTTTTCCTTGAAATTCCTCAGAATTATTACTTTTTTCCTCCAAATTTTAAGGAAAAAAGTCAGAATTTTCAGTAAAAAACGCAGAATTTTTAAGAAAAAAAATGAGAATTTGGAGGAAAAAAGTCAGAATTTGGAGGAAAAAAGTCAGAATTTGGAGGAAAAAAGTCAGAATTTTAAGGAAAAAAATTATTCTAAAGAATTTTGAGGAAAAAAAATCATAATTTTAAGAAGAAAAAATTATAATTCTGAGGAATTTTGAGGGAAGAAACGCATAATTTTGAGGAAAAAACTCAGAATTTGGAGGGAAAAAAGTCAGAATTTTGAGAAAAAAAATCATGATTCTGAGTTGTTTTCCTCAAAATTCTGAGTTTTTTCCTCAAACTTCTGATTTTTTTTTTCTCAAAATTCAGATTTTTTTTCCTCAAAATTCTGCGTTTTTTCCTCAAAATTCTGACTTTTTTCCCTCCAAAATTATGATTTTTTTCCTCGAAATTCCTCAGAATTATTACTTTTTTCCTCAAAATTTTAAGGGAAAAAACGCAGAATTTTGAGGGAAAAAAGTCAGAATTTTGAGGAAAAAACGCAGAATTTTGAGGAAAAAAAATCTGAATTTTGAGAAAAAAAATCAGAAGTTTGAGGAAAAAACTCAGAATTTTGAGGAAAACAACTCAGAATCATGATTTTTTTTCTCAAAATTCTGAGTTTTTTCCCTCCAAATTCTGAGTTTTTTCCTCAAAATTATGCGTTTTTTCCTCAAAATTAAGATTTTTTCCCTCAAAATTACGATTTTTTCCCCTCAAAATTATGATTTTTTTTCCTCAAAATTCCTCAGAATTATGATTTTTTTCCTCAAAATCCTGATCTTTTCCCCTCAAAATTATGATTTTTTTTCCTCAAAATTCCTCAGAATTATGATATTTTTCCTCAAAATCCTGACTTTTTCCCCTCAAAATTATGATTTTTTCCCCTCAAAATTATGATTTTTTTTCCTCAAAATTCCTCAGAATTATGATTTTTTTCCTCAAAATTCTGAGTTTTTTTCTCAAGATTCTGACTTTTTTTCCTTGAAATTCAGATTTTTTTCCATTGAAATCCTGCCTTTTTTTCCTCAAAATTCGGACTTTTTTTCCCCTCAAAATTCTGACTTTTTTCCTCGAAATTCCTCAGAATTATTACTTTTTTCCTCAGAATTTTAAGGAAAAAAGGCAGACTTTTGAGGAAAAAACACAGAATTTGGAGGAAAAAACACAGATTTGGAGGAAAAAAGTCAGAATTTTGAGGAAAAAACGCATAATTTTGAAGAAAAAAAATGAGAATTTGGAGGAAAAATGTCAGAATTTGGAGGAAAAAAATCTTAATTTTGAGGAAAAAACGCATAATTTTGAAGAAAAAAAAAGAGAATTTGGAGGAAAAAAGTCAGATTTTTGAGAAAAAAAATCATGATTCTGAGTAGTTTTCCTCAAAATTCTGAGTTTTTTCCTCAAACTTCTGATTTTTTTTTCTCAAAATTCAGATTTTTTTTCCTCAAAATTCTGCGTTTTTTCCTCAAAATTCTGACTTTTTTCCCTCAAAATTATGATTTTTTTCCTCGAAATTCCTCAGAATTATTACTTTTTTCCTCAAAATTTTAAGGGAAAAAAGTCAGAATTTTGAGGGGGAAAAAATCAGAATTTTGAGGAAAAAAAAAAATAATTCTGAGGAATTTTGAGGAAAAAAAATCTGAATTTCAAGGAAAAAAGTCTGAATTTTGAGAAAAAAATCAATCCTCTCCTGTAGAGATAAACCAGATAGAAAATAACAAATAACTACACTGACCGACAGTGGTGGAGGAAGTACCGGGATCTAAATGGGTGCTCGTCTGGCATAATTCCCAGAACCAAAGTTATTGATAGCTCGGAGCTCAGACTGATCTTGGAAAGAAAGTTTGTGAAGATGGGTTAATTGAATTTGTCGTTGTTTGACTTTCAGGCATTTCTTGGCCAATCCCTCTCTCTCTTCCGCAAAAAGATGCTGGTTTGGCTCAAATGGCAGCCTCGCAACCTTTGCAATCATGTATTGGAAACAGTTATTAAAGAAGGCGCCTGAAGCTCTGGATGTCGGTGGATCGTTGTAGTACTGGTGCTGTCGGTGGAGCCTGCTGTGCTTGAGGACGGGATCCTGAGTTTTAAAGGAGCTGTAGCTTGAAGGGGGAAACCTCAAAGTGCTGAAGCAGTTCAACATACGTAGAAATGAGCTTATCTGCTTTGCACAGAGTTCAAATCAGACGGTTGATACCGCTCTCATGTCTGTCATTAAATATGAAGCTGTTGCCAGGAGACGGTTAGCTATGCATTAAGACTAAAAGCTGGAGGAAACAGCTCAGCTGGCTCTGTCGGTACTTGGACAGTCTGCCTACACTTATACACAAAACAGCTTATTAGCTGAGATTCACCACCATGGTTAAAGTTTGGTTAGAGTTCATGTTTACGGATTGTTACATATTTAATCTGTTAAACATCTACAAACAGTTGAGCTGTTACAATAAACTATCTGTAGGTGGGCTATTCAAATAAAGTGTAACCCACTAATTAACATGTCCTATCTGTTGCTGCTGCTTCTAGTCTTGTTGCTAAGCTAAGATACTGTTTATATTTAGCAGACAGATGTGATAGTGATATCAATATTATCATCAGCAAGAAGGCAAATGAGCAAACTTCCCAAAATGTAGAAATATTTTAAGAAATACACAGAGGCAAGAGTGCAACAATGTTTTTACTGAGTAACACAACAAAGAGCTGCAGTGGAAATAAAGTAGTATACAACGGAAATACTTGAGTACTACGGAATACTACAGTACTTCAGTAAAGACCCTGACCCCGAAACTTCACCAGGCACGTCTCTGTTGGCTGTGACACTGTTTTGGTCCAGTCTTTAATATTTTGTTACAACAAACAACAACATCAACATAAAAACATGTATATCAGGGGCTCGGTCCTTGCTGCGGCGGTCCAGGGTTCAGGTCCGGCCTGTGGCTCTTTCCCACGTGTCGTTTCCCATCTCGCTCTTCAGGCTTTCTATGTCAAGTGAAACTCAAAAAGGCCAAAAAAACAAACAAACATGTATATCCCTAAATTGAGAGCTGTGGAAATCTTGTTTCGGTACATTAGCATTAGACCTTTTTGTTTGTCATCACTTCATCACTTTGTGGCTGTGTACGCACATCGGTGCATTTTAATTTCACAGCGTTTATTATAACTTACAAGGTCGGATAATGAAGTCAGCGTTGGGTCCTTTTGAGCAGATGGTCCAAACAGAATATATTAACATAGCATAGAATCCCCTGGTAACGCTGTATCACAGTCAGACGAGGATGTGATGACACAAACATAAATATTTGCTTTTACATTGTGTTGTTACATCCCCCATGAGGACGTCAGTGTTGATGTAGTAAGACGTCGTCCCATTGGTTAATATAGATTCTCACACTGTGGAGGAGAGCACAGATCTCCTAACACTTCATCAGCAGACTGAAAGAGACGATGAGATAAAGGAGACTTGAATATTACTGCAGGGACTCGTCAGTGCCACAAATCAAATCTGAATCTACAGTCTCTCTAACATGATGTCACGCTGCCCTCTTGTGGCCGAAAGAGGAAGTAGGGCATCACATCCCCTCTTTTATTTCCCTCCCATTTCATCTCCTGCCAAATCAAGACCTCATTATCATTTTTACACATTAAACATGATGTTCTTTCTCATGCATAGTGTCTTATATTCAACGTATGCTTCAACTATCTCTGCAGGAATCCTAACAGCTGAAATTATAAGTCGATCAACAGTTATCAGCAGCTGTTTTAACCAAATGTGCTCA
This sequence comes from Larimichthys crocea, assembly GCF_000972845.2. Lineage (NCBI taxonomy): Eukaryota > Metazoa > Chordata > Actinopteri > Sciaenidae > Larimichthys > Larimichthys crocea. Next base: position 35,396,519 of record NC_040023.1, read on the forward strand.
TAGTCTCTAGTTTCTAGCTTCTCAAATTTCTTCTCTGCTTTTCTTTGACCTGTATGAAACAGTATTTTGTGGGTTTTAGACTGTTGGTTGGCCAAAACAAGCTGCACAGTTTACGTCCATTTCAGCTCTTTCCTTGCAATTTTCTGAACTTTTATAGACAAAATGTTCCATCGACAGATTACTGGATAATGAAAACAATCTGTAGCAGCTGCAACATGAATAACTTCATGCCAGGATGATATTTGTGCGGCAGTGTGTTGACGTCTGCTCGGCAGTGATTCTGTCAGCTCTTCATCACAGAAACTATTCAGAGGGAAAAGTCCCCCGGGTGCTCCTCTGATTGTCTTTACCAACTTTCCAGAGTTTTCCTTTGTGCAAGCGTCTCAATACTCCAGAGATCATTGCATCGCACGTCTCTGCGCTGAAAGTTTGGAGGAAAGTTTCTCATGTTCAGAAGTATTAATTGGACTGTCCTGCAAAGAAAACTGTAGATATGACATCGGAATAATTGAAATTCAAGAACACACCAGAGCACGACTAAACGTTGTCTTTTTCTGCACGATATAAAATACTGTGTTTCTGACACAGTCTTCATTAGACGCCGCGTTACTTTAAGACATGATCTTGTGTTTGAGGCTGACAGCTCAGAGAAGTACAAAGGAAGAAATCGTGCCGTGAAAGTAGAAAATCTCAGGCGTGTGACTTTGCATGCAAATTAACTTACTAATAACCTTCAATGTTTTTAGATTGAGATGCCTGTGTCCCCTTCAAAACAAAACCAGCTGTGTGGATCAGTCTAGAAAGTCTTTTTTAATAGTTCAGCACAGTTTACAGACGAACAGAAATAGATGATTGCTAAAGGATAAGCCAACACATTCCTGAAACAACGTCATGATCCTACTCGTGTATTATCCATCAGCTGAAGCTGATATATTTTCTTCCTTATAACACTGTATTTTATTCTGAGTCGATCTGCTGTCATGCTGTCGTAAACACTCTCCAGAGCACTAAATGTGTATTAATCGGCCGCTGAAAATGGCCTCCAACAAATTTACTATTGACTCCTGCGAGTCGCTGAAAACTACAGCGGCTCCTGGAAATGACTTTTTAAAAATGTTATTTTATACGACTCCAGCGGGTGTGAGTGGGTTGACGATGACCGACATGTTGTTGGTCTGTTCATGGGATTTGTTGACAGTAGGAAAAATATAGAATGTAACAGCCTTATCCTTTAACGGTTGGTCTGTTTGTGGTGATCATGTGTTTCCAATCTTAACAATTTTCACATCCTCCAACCAAGCCGATGATTCAACCAAGTAATATTGCATAAAGTCAATCCACTGATTTTATAATCGAACAATAAAAAGGTGGTCGTCTAAACGCAGGGTTGGTGATTCAAAGTTATCTTGGCCAAGACGCCTAACCCTGGTTTGGACTCGTCGTTCCAGAGTCGAGGGGCCGTGATCGAAAAGGTGCGATCGCCTCGAGTTTTTAGCCTCGAAACAGTCGGAAGTGACCCGGGTGTAACAATCTATGCAGATTGTTGGGAACCAACAACTTAACTTGTATTTCTTCACGTGCTGTAGTAACACGTCTCATCACCATCTTCATAATCACAACCAAGTTTCCCTGAAACATACTTGTTGCTGAACCGTTCACAGGTTTTTTTTCCCTTGCAGCCACTCTGACTCTGTTTTTCTCTCCCCACACAGCAAAAAGCCAAAGAGACCTCAGAGACAGAGGCAACAAAACAACCGACTAAAACCTCTGACTCTCGCCTACGACGGGGACACGGACATGTAGTCCTCTCTCCACCGAGCACCGTTCACCTGTCATAGAGACCCACTTCAAATCACAGCCATCACGATCGTGACCTCCACCATGTTCAACGAAATGCCTTTTTCTTTTCTTGCCCCTCCACCTGCACCGCCTACACCCGTCCACATTTCTGTAAAAGAAAAGACTCATTTCAGACCCAGGGGAATAAGCTGGGGTGCAGGAGAAAAGTCTCTGAACACGGCAGCACAAGCTTCAGCTCTTCCCCCGCGCTTTTCTTTCTGCTTGTCCCTAAAAATGCTGAGTAGCTGGAGGCTTAGGATGCTCTGACGGTTCGTACGTTGCCAAAAGTCACCGCAGGGAAGAAGAAGAGGAGGAGGCGGGAGGGAGGGAGAGAAAATCTCCATAAAAAGGTTTGGATTCCTTTTTCCTCAATCCTCAACTGACTCAAATCTCTTTTACAGTCGAACAAAAGGAAGGCATTTCTTCTCTTCTTCCTCTTTTTTTTTGTGTTGCTCGATTTAGAGGCACCCAGGCTCGTGTTTGTGGGATAAACTGGTCTGTGCGATGCTGATGGAGGGAGTAGCCTGGCCTGCCTGCCTTGCCTGCCTGCCTCCACCTTTTTCTGTTTGTTTCAGGCTCTACATTGCACTATATTAGTGCAGCATGATATGCACATGTGACTTCTACCTTTTATTGCCATAAAACACTGCCTCTTCCACAGACCATGAAGCAAAGAGGAACAGCTAACGGGCAACTCGAAGACGACGTTTAGATGTGTCACGTTCTACGGAGCAGGTGTGAAAATCAGTAAATATATGTATAGATTTTATTTCTCACACCTGATTTAATTTTTTTATTTCTTTTGGTTGTAGTAAAGTACATTTTGTGGTTTGTAGATTTCGTCTGGTGTTTTTACTTTATTTCCCCCGTCCTGATACAATTAGATACGACGTCTGCAGGCGACTTCTTTTAACGAATCGTCTGCTTTTAAAGTTGTTTTTAAATCATAAAAATGTGTTTGTTTTTTTACTTTGTGGAAAAAGGTCCCAGCGGTTAAACAAGAAGAAAGACCAATAAATTTAAACCGTTCACGTCACGCAAATGTCATTTTTCTGCCTTACTGACAATAACTAAATACTAACAGTTCCTGTAACACAGATTTAAATACTTGAATGGGGCATACCGTGTACGTTACACACTACATGTAGACACGAAGGCTGCATTCCTGTTTTATTTTGAAGGTCACTTAGCAAAGTATACGTCAAAGTTTCTCATGTAGATATCCGTATCATAGGCACTCTGTCGTTTTTCACTCACGCCACATGAGGTGAAATATAGTTTAAAAAAAAAAAGAACTGTACAAACAAAAATGATTATACAACATGTTAATAATAAGAGCTTCTGCTGAGTTCAACGTCAAAGCAAACTGGTGTGGAGAATGTTTACTTTTTTTGTTGTGGGATTTGTAAATAACAGCGATTTTTTTATTTTTTTGGAGAAAAAAAAATCAAAATTATGTGTACATTTATTTTGTATTGCACAGAAAAAAATGTTTAGTTTGAATATTGCAAAGTGGGTGTGTGATATTTGCCGATTGTTGTTATCATGATGCAAGTTGTATGTTGTGAAAACAAAAAACAAAAAAAAGAAAAAATCGAGAAAAGAAAAGAAGCATCGAGAAAACGATGAAAAAAAGGCTCAGCTCAGTTTTGTACAGGTTGTTTACGTGTACGGGAAGAATCACTGCAAATAAAACGAGGAGCACGAGGTTGGAAACACACGGAGGACGGTATTTTTTTTTGTAATTTTGTTCACAAGAGAGCAGAATAAATTTAATCCCTTAATAAATCAAAAATTGGCATTAAGCGATGAGACTCGTGTTTTCTTATATATTTTCTTAATTAACAGCAAATCTCACAAAATGACCAAAACCAGCAACGTGTTAGTCCGTTTTTCAAGTTTGATATGTTTGAGAGCGAGAAAAATAGTTAACATTAGTTAGATAGTAATTTTTTAAAACATAAAATACAAATAAATCGATTATTTTGTTATTTTTAAAGAATTGTGACCATGAAGCATACTAAACAGGATATTTTACAACTCGTAGTTGCTCTCTGGTGGACAAACTATCTAAAGAGGACACAGTTACAGAGACAGAGGGTCAAGAGGCTTCCTTTACCCCTAAACTCCACCAGGCGCGGAAGTGTTGCGTGTGCGGCGCAGTGGCGGCCGTTCAAGTCAGTGTTTCAATCTGCGGAAGCGTATTGCATTCACCTGAAAAAAAAATAAAAAATTAGACACCTTATCTCGTAATTACGAGATCACGATGACGTATTTACGAGATCACGATGACGTAATTACGAGTTCCTGATCTCGTTTTGATGAACATTTAATTACAGCATTGTGATCTCAGAATTACGACATTGTGATCTTGTAATTATAATTACGAGATAAGGTGTCTGATTTTTTTTTTTTTTTAAGTGAATGCAATACGCTTCCGTATCAAACCCCACTCCTGTTCTATTTTTGACGGACACCGCGAGCTGACAGGAAGCCAGACACAGAAACAGCATAAAGAAGCTGGTGGATTTTCAAAATAAAACACCCAGACAAAAGCAAAACAAATGAACTACGTAGCATATTAACACGTGTACGTAGAAGAATGACCAAATCCGAGCAAGTAAACAAAGTGTGGTGGGCTAAACACTTCTGAAACGCTCCCGGTGGGGTTGGAAGTCGTTTCGGGGTGTAAGAAAACCTTCTTGAAATAATACAGTTGACCTACATCTCATTCATTTATGTAAAAACCCAATTATTTTTAAAGTTTAGTTTGTCATTCAGAAATGGTGACTTGTCCCGGGCGTACACCGCCTCTCGCCCAGTCCCAGCTGGGATCTGCGACCCTGATGAGGATACGCAGGTCCAGAAGATGGATGTAGAAAATCTCACAGTATAAGCACATGGTGAAAACCTGAACACAGAGTCTTCACTGTGTGCTTACATTAGAAAAGAGGAAAAACTTGATTTGTCAACACTCATTTTACACAAACTTTCTGCAGTTATTATGGTCAGTATTTTTGGTGAATTGTCAAGCTGTCAGACGTTATTGTTATTATCGATATAACAGAAAATGTCGTTCAGTCAGGGGTCATTAGTTTCCTCACTGGTTGAGAAGGGGAACCTTAAAGGACCTCTGTAGGATTTAGTGACATCTAGTGGCTTAGCTGCTAACTGCAGCTTCATCTCACCCTCTGTCAGGTCATTCTCTTCCTAAGGTGTTTAGTCTGTCCGTTCTGGGCTACTGTAGACACGTGACAGTCTAACATGAGATATAAAAAGTTCACTCTAAAGAACATAATTCTTATTTTTAGGTGAGGAAATGTCACCCAGTGCAACATGTGACTCTGCTTTAGAGAATAAAAATAGAAACCAGCGTTAGATACTGTTAGAATGATCAATTCTTTGTTGGTTTTGGTGATTTCATGAGATTTATTGACGGTAAGAAAAATAAAGTACATCACCACACGTATCCTTTGAGGTGTGCCTGGAATTAAAGTCAGTCTGCTTTCACTGTGTAATAATTTGGGGCATTTAAACTGTCGGCAAGGTTTTTGAGTTTACAGATTACAATAATAATCAGGCTTTAGATTGAAATGAATTGTTAAGGGATGATTACTCCAACGATTTTACATGTCAGTGTCAAAGGAACTGAACAAAGGAAAATGAGAAGCACCTGAACACACCTGGGGTTGGACATGCACAACATTCACCATTTTTTTGGTCGATTTGGTGACTAAAGTCACGATCAGCGCCTTTCAGCTGTTGACAGTGCAACATGTCAAGAGAAGCAAATTTTAAACAGAACATCACCAAGTCTTAAACATGTGGGACCGTCTGACAGAAGAAGCTATCGAGTTGCATTATGGGAAGTGTAGGATTCAGTGTTTTTAACTTTAATGTTGTCTTTCCGCTTTTAAATTTGTCTCACAATGAGCGACTTTAAGGAAGTGTGATGATAAATCTTCAAAGTCGTCTTTGACAGAGATGTCTGTCACTGATTGAGTTTGGCACCTCGTTAATAATCAGCACAACATTTACTTTTAATTCAGCTTTTTAAACGTTCACTAAAAGCTGAAGTCTGGTAGTTGCGTTGAACAGTTTGTTGGTGTTGGCGCTGAACCTTTAAACTTTTGCAATCATCATGATTGATGAGCAAAAAGTTGCTGCAACATGTCAACATGACGACTAAATACTGCCAGGATGACGGTCGGCATACAGCATGAACTACATGAAATGTTCTTTTGTTTTCGAGGTGAGCTGTGATGAGTTCACTGTACATCAGCTGATGCAGAGGAGAAAAGCGGCCACTAGATGTCAGCCCCCGACGTTGTTAAAAGAAAAGTTGCTCCTCAGAAGTCTATAATGTGCACCTCCTTCCTCTCTCTCTCTCTCTCTCTGAAGCTCAGAGCGCGCTATATAAAACATCCGTCCACACTGACACTCAGATGTACAAACACCTCGGCACAGCGCCGCCGACCCCCTCGCATCACGTTTGTAACAGCAGACACCTGACCCTCCTGAATGAGCCTGAGAAGATTCATCTCTGCTGTCTCGCCTCGGGAACGCCTTCCTCACTCTTTATTTCTCCTCAAGTTCGGCAGCTGATACCGGCTCAGTCAGAAGAAGGAGGTCTCTCTCTTCTCTCTTCTTTTTTCTTGTGGCTGAGAAGACCAAGGACAGTTTGACATGAGGGGAGAAGCTCCACAAAGAGGCATGAAGACCACATGTCTGTGGGCTGCTGCTCTGCTGCTGTCACTCATCTCTCTGGTGAGTTAAATGTCACCTTTTTTCCGTTTATATCATCTGCAATTTCTGTGATTTATGTTGTTGCACTGGTCTGGGGAGCAGGGATGTCGAGGAATGTTCGCAAACAGAAATATTGACGAGCGAGTTTCACATAGAAGAAGGACGAGAGGAGCTCACAGTCAGGCATTTCAGTCAGAATTTACTGCTGCAAAATCACGTTGGGATGTGTGAAAGTCTAAAAAATGTTGAGCTAAATGTCCTTTTGCTGATTTATTTCATTTTATTCGTGCCAAAGGCACATTTTTAAATTGTTTTCCTTAAATTTGAGTCTGTTACTGACAGATCTCACCATCACAAACCAGATTTGCACCCTCTCTCTTTCTCTCCGTGCATCGACTCGTTAATATCACAAATGATATGTCACAAATTACCAAATGTCGGCGCGAACACCAGCGTCCTCCAAAATCCAAATCTTTTTTTTGATAAATCCACCCGCGCGCACACTCAGTCCCACTGGATATTTCTCCCTCAGCACTATCCATTCAGTCCTTCCCCCTCTCTCCACTCCTTTCTCCCAGCTAGTAAGAATATCTTTTGACGGCACGGCGGAGAAACAGCCTGAGCCCATTATGACAAACACACCAGAATGCTCCTAACTCAACGCCTTGACAGTTTGTGACAACCCAATTCCTTTAATCCTCGCTGAGACAGTAACCCCTCACCCACTGATAAATCTGTCAACAAAGCAATCAAAGCAGAACAGGAGCCACTCTTCTTACCCAACAAAAAAATAATAATTCCATAAACTTAATCCCCCCTCGCAAACTTGACTGGCCTTAAAAAGCTCCCGTGGTGTTATCTGTGTTTAATTTGCATAGTGATGGAAAGAAGTCAATTACTATTAATTATTCTCTACAACTTAATACCCATTATCGAATTGAATTCACCGTCTTGAAAACCATAAACTCAATTTCACAGCTGACTAAGCGCACTAATCATTTCACCCCCTCCTCCTTTTCTTTCTTTTTTTTTACTTCCACAAAGCCTTTCTGAAGGAACACGAGGATTCTTCGATTTCAGAGGCAATAACATTAACTAACGCGTACTCGCCTGTTGTCACAACATAAAGGCCGACGTCCGTCCGACGTTCGTTCGACGTTAAATATGTGACTTACATGCACAGCAGCGTGGTGGCAGTGCGAGCTGATCTCAGCAGCATCACTCGATAGGACTGTGTTTTCTTTCTTTCTTTCTTTTTTTTTTTTTAACCAGACTGGGCCGCCAAATTGCTTCGCTATGCTTTAATGGGATGATCATAATTGTTTCGTACTCGGTGCATCCTAAGCTCTCGCCTGCAGCTCCTTCAACAGATTGACAGACCCATGGGAACCTCACAAACTTATTTTGGCCGCCTTTGAACCAAGTCGTGTGTGAAATAATATGATTATGCATTTTTCCTCTGGGTAAGTTGAAAAACTGGTGGCTAGGTTTTTTTTTTTTTCCTCTTCTTCTTCTTCTTCATCCCCCCACCTCTTCCTCCTTCTTCTTCTTCTTCTTCAAACTGCCCCCGCTCTAATATCCCGCAGTCTGTCCGCGTACAGTATTTATCCTCCTCAGAAGTCACGGTAATAATTGTGCCCTGGCCTCTCAAAGCGGTGCTGCAGTGTGATAGGACTCGGCTCCATCCACAGCTGCCTGTGATGTCTTGACACACTTTGTGATTTGTCATCATCTCTGACCCCCCTCAGGTAACACTTTGATATCACTCGGAGAATACGGACCTAAACTCTTAGCGGGGCGTCAAATGCCCCTTAGTTCATCCATCAGCTCAACTACCGGGAAGACCTCACAAGGCGATACAAGCTAACTTTAGTGTAAATGGGTATGACGTCAGTCACATCCCGGAGCCCGGCTGGAAAATAATCTAACAGACACTGAAGACTCTTGAAGTACTTCCTGTCTTGAGGAACATTTGTGTCTTAAAATTGAAGATTCCCTCTTGAACTTGGTCGACGTACTCGCGATCCACGGCACCTGAGAGTCATGAATTAGATTAAAATAAGCTTTCGTTGGGAGCGAGACGTTCTCGAGATCTCATAACCTCCAAAAGGTCACAGGTTTGATCCCACGACAGCCACGTGTCCTTGAGCCAAACTCTAACAGCTCCTCACACTGGGAACCTCTCTGGATAAGAGCGTCAGTTTAATGCAGAGGAAGAAAAAGAAGAAGAAGAAGAAGAAGAGTAAATAAACCCCCCATAACTTCTGCAGAACATTAAAAGGACAACTCTATTAATTCCTGGACATTGTAGCCAAACACACACACACACACACCATCCAATCAAGATTGCAAAGTGGCAGCTGGAATCTGCCATCAGCCCGGTCCCTCTCCATTCGAGCTCTGTTAAACTAGAACACACACACACACACACACACACACACACCTGCAGCAGCAGCAGCAGCATTCAGGTAAATGAAAACTGACACACACTTTCATTCTTTCTTCGCGAGGTTTTGTGTACAGCCCCACCGCCGAGTCATCCGGCTCCTCCAGTCGCTTCTATTAAAGGTGGAATTTGTTGGCTGTTCGATGGTCCGGCCCATAGAATATCCTCCGAGCTCCCCTGAGGGAAGCCGGGGAGGTTGTTTATCTTCCTGTTTCAAAGAGCGGACGCCTGCGCCTTATCACAGCCTCGCCAAGACTAGATAGCATTTAGGTTTGTCCAACCGCCCGCCTATATGCTGCATCTGGCAATCTGAGAGTTCTTTCCTAAAGGACTTCTGCATAGCGATGCTGTTTGTGTTATCTCAGAGAGGGATTCTGCCTCATACACAGAACCTGGGAATAATATTAACAGACAGTTAAATGGGGTTTGAGGGGCGGGAGACTCCAGCATAACAAACTGCACGTTGAAAACTTGGAAGAAAAAAAAACTCTTGAGCCATGAAATGAAAGTCTCAAAATATGAGCGGGAGATACATTTGAATATCTTTGAATGTAAACACTGTATTCAGTATATATTGTGAATTTAATTTCCTTTTCTAGTCGTGCATTCGTTTGACAGATGTGACTCTCTGCAGGTTGTATAAAAGCAGCACAGCAGTGATTTATAGCCTGCGTTACAAACTGTACGATGGAGGTTCAAAGACATTGACCTGGCAGAAAGATGCTTTTGTTTAAATTTGAAATTTAGGAGCTAGACCAAAACGAAATCATCATATGTCGGCTTCTGCTGCTTTGATTTCTACCTGTGCATGCTCTCGAGTACTTATCCATAACATTAAATGTTAGAAATGTGCAACAATCAAAGCCAAAGTTCAGACAAAACATCATAAATGATTGTTTTAAAAGTTTAACAGTCAAATGTGGTTTAATCTGACGTGATTGACATCGGTCTGATTCATTTAAATTTCAATCATAATTGCTCAATTCTGATTGGTGCACAGAAATACGTGACATCACTGTTTTCCAATTAAGCCCACCCACTTTAATCCAATGAGAGGAGTTTAAAACAAACAAACAAGAAAATCTCTTTTGAAATAACGAAAACTGTTCAAACTTTTGAAGACATATGTTGGACTCCATCACTAAATTAAATATAAAAAATGAAAATAAAACTTGTTATGTTTTTGTTACATTAGACTTTTATACCTACAGATGTCGTAGGTGGGTCCTTCTTCACAGACTCCTCCATGTTGAACCACCATGTTTCTACAGTAGCCCAGAACAGACAAACTAAACTCTGGCTCCGGATACACCCACAGTGCTAGATGCCACCAAGTCCTTCACACTGGTCCTTTAACATCTGTACAAATCAGTTAAACAGATAAGCAGTCACGTGTTTCCGTTAAAGCAGATCAAGTTTTAACAGATAAAATAAAATTCCAGCTGTCCACCAACGTGTTAACAGAGTGTTTGTATATTTTCTATGTTATAGTTTCTATGAAAGATTTCAGTTTTGGATAATTGATGCCAGAACATGATCTTCTGTTTCAGTTGGCATTAAGATTTATATTCAAACCCATTTTTATTCATGAACAATTTTATATGAATTAATTTCTATGATTATTGTTTGTTTTTAAAAATGTTACATAGTTTTTTAATATATCAATAATAGTTTATTTACACAGTACAGATTGTTTCTTTTATTTACATATTTCCATTCATTGTGTCTACCTGTGGAGTAATCATTCAGATCACAACCACCTGAATTTGATTATTGATTAATAGATTAACTCTTTGTTCTATAAAATGTAAAAAAAATGATGAAAAATTGTCAATTTATTTTCCTAAAGCTGAAGTTGATGTCTTCACATTTCTTGTTTTGTCTAATGAAAAGTCTAAAACTCCAAAAATATCTAAGTTGCTCTCACACAGGACAAAGTAAAGCAACATCTCCTCACCCCCCTGCTTGAAAAACTATTTTAACAATAATAATCAGTGGTCAAAATAGTTGCAGAGAAATTTTTTAGCAACTTTGACTCATCATTTCAACATCAGTTAAAGATCAGTTTAGATGAGAGCATTGCTCTGTTAAAGTAAATTTATTGAGAGTGCTGTGTGACTTTTAATTCACAAACAATTTACAGAGTATTCATGATTTGTAGTAAATCAGCTAAAACTACTGATACTGTCCTTTGAGGCAGGAATTCCCAACCTGCGGTTTGGGACCCTCCATGGGGTCACAAGATAAAATTAATAATCTAATCTCTCTACTCATTTCAACTTATCTAATCACTAAAAAAATATTCAAATGACAAAATACGAGAAGGTTCGATGGGACATCATGTGACAAGAAGCTACAGCGTCACTTGAAAGAATCACAAACAAAGAGCGACGGGGAACACTGCTTTAACAACAACTGAAATCAAAAATAAATCACAATTAAATGAAGTGCCAGATAAATATCACTTTAAGCCGTGGACAATATACTTTGTCCTTTCTTTGATATTTAATGAAAAACCCAATAGACCGATACCAATATCTGTTAAACCCAAAGTTATCAAAGTGCGACTGTTGACCTTTACGGTGCCATGTTTGTTTGTTTCCCCCCTGTCCTTTATCCGACAGCACTTTTCTTCTTTTTCCCTCTGCAGTATCTCTGTCAGACACATTCATGCATCACACACACACACACACACAAACACTGTCTTTGTGCCTTGCTTGCATGTTCTGGAAGCTGGCGAGAGATACATCTTGGCCCACCGAGTGTTGGTGCAGTCAGTTGGGGTGTTCTGGATATAAACGTTGCTTTAGTCAGGACTGCCTCTGATCTGCCTAATCTCCCCGGGCTGGATTACAGGTTGGGCTGTAATCCGTGAAGTGGGGTCTCTGTGAATGTGCCTCCTAATCCAGAGACTGTCAGGTGCTTTAGATGAAAGCTAATTGCATGTCACAGTTTTGGGGGACCGTACATAACGCCGGTGACAACGGAACGAGTCTCCACAACAAGGACTTCCGTCTGATGACGACGACTGGCCACGCACTTCGGATGTGCTTTGTAATTTCGATAATCTTGGTAGAAGATTATCAAAATTCTGGAGTTATTTTGGGAAGAGATTTCCCAAAATAACTCCAGCGACACCTCGTACAAAATTATCGTGAACTCTTGAACCATCTGAGCCCTAACCATGGTTGGATCTGCATCGTTTAGGAAAGATTCTTTCCATCTCCACTTTAAAATGTCGTCTCCACACACACGCACACACACACACTTACAGTGTGACTAATTAGCCCGACAGTCACTTAAACCAGCTCAAAGCAGTTTCCTAATATTCCCTGATCTGGTTTCCAGACTCCATTGAGACTGAAACTCAGTTACTGAGAAGCATCAGTAATTACTACTCTACAAAAATGAGATTTCATTTGATCATTAGAGACTAAAGTCTTTTCACAGCTCAGAATAGAAATATTCATGGAAAATGATTGGGGGGGGGGCTTACGGTTTAGGATTATGGGTCAAAGGTCGTTTAGAAACAATTTATTTACTCCTAAGGCATCAAATGTTAGAAATTCATTAAAACCAAGACGGTCACAAGCTTCAGTTTGGAGCCTGCATCACACAATGCGTATAAAATTATTAGAGCTGCTGTATTATCCTCCTAAAAATGTGTTTATTTGCACCATTCTCTCTTTTGAAATGTAAATATAAAAACCGAAACAAGACGAAAACCTCAAACATCGTTAAACCAAAGAGCAAAGACTGAACTGTAATGTCATAATCCACTTTATAGCTGCTCTGCTGACAGTCTGTAAGATACTGTTTCACTGCTACTTTTACATCCAAAGGAGCTTTATGTTTGACTATAATGGTGCCAATAAATCCTGAACAGGAAGCCTCCCTCATCCTCACACTCACTTTATCTTTTTACAATACATCACCAGTGAGGCACCATGACAGACTTTTGTTTCCAGCAATGGAAGACAAAAGGAGGTGTTCATTAATACGGTTTAACTGCCCCACTGCACAGGGGAAACTGCTGAAATTCATATTTCTCTTCAGCTCGTCACTACAAACATTCTGCTCTGGAGGTCCTGCAGCCTCCATTTTCTTTTCATAAAACCCCGACCAGCTACAAAGATCTGGCGATCTTCAAATGTTTTCTAGGTTTTGAAAGGCTTTTCACGTATCGCGTTGCATTTAAAAAACACTCATGCTGCGCTCCTCTGTTCAGAGTGAGAAAAATATAAAGGCTTCTAAAAGCCAAAGTCTCCACAATGCCACTAACGGTTCATCCACATCAGGTCATTTATCATCGAGGTCTCTTCAAAACAACTGCAGGCCATCTTTTCAAACTCCTCCACTCCGAAGCCGAGTTCATAAAACAAACGCATGCTTCAGAGAAAGATCACAAACTCTTGCAGCAGTTTACTCAACGAGAGCTCCGCACACACTCCCGGTCTACAGTACCACAATGTCATTCAGTGAACTTTCTCAATGAAGACTTTCTCTAGAGTGTATCGATCGCGGGGTGAAGGTACCAAATGTAAACGCTTCGACCAGATAGATCTGCTGTCACGTTACTCGGCCGGGGTTTGGACATCGCTGTCACGGGCGCCTCTGCGGGGTGCACGGGGGAATCTTCGCTCTCTCTCATCTGTGTGATTGTTAGAGGAGAGACGCAGAATGAATCATCAATCATCCATTCAGGCCACATTCAGCAGGTAATAGTCTGCTGTTGCATCACTTTGACACATGAGAAGCGCTTCATTCATCTCGATGTATGGCAGGAATACCCTTAATCTTGATTAGGACGCCACGCTCGAGACGTCTCACACTGTAAGAGTCGGTTACAGCGTTAACACTGTTGGTTATAGGTGCTGACATGCTTGTGGGTGGATATACTGTATTTATTGGTTTTTCCGCTGCAGAGGAGATTGGTTTTGTTCCTGTTTGTTAGTTAGTAGGATCTCCCACAAATGTCAACAGATTTCAACTATGAAGCACTCCACATGGATACATCTACCCAACGCTACTGCCAGGCAGTTGGACAAAAAAACAACTCTACCCTTGCATGGCATGTACAATCGAGTTAAGGTTAGGGAAAGATTGTGGTTCCGGGAGAGAAAAAACTGAACAGAAAACCGAACATTAATCATCTGACTGCAGCAAGACGCATCTTCGATCTGCTGCAAAGTCACACGTGCTACAAGCACATCCACCTCCGTCCACTGCCCAGTGTCCACAGACTAAATATAAACCACACCGAGTCTCTACATTGTGAATGGGACATAATAATTCCAAAGGGAAACTGGTGCAGTCAGTCAAGGCTGCACAATCCTCTAATTGTGTGGAAGATTAAATCATTTTGTAAAAGATTAAACATTTGTTTTAATTGCAGAAAATGCTTTTAAAATACGCTCAACTCATTTGTCAAGGTTTTCTGACATTTGAGACTTTTGAATGAGTTTTAATGTTTACTCCAACAAAGTTCACCCGATTTTTCACCCAATTTAGTTCATAAAATTGGTAGATAACTGTGAAAAAATGTCCCATATTGTTTTTCTATTATTTATTGCCAATTTCTTGGAGGGAAAATTGGAGATAAACTCTCTAAAAGTTTGTGCCATTGCAGCAAAATTCACAAATCAGCTGGTAATAATCCAGACATTTCACCCTTAGCTTGTGCCACACAAATCAACAACTTCAGCAAATTCAAATTCAGCAAAATATGGTGGCAATGTCTGTGTCTCCGTATTTTATAATCTGATACCACTATGGTTAAGAATTGTTTAGGCTGTGGCACAAAAATAATTTAGGAAACGTTGCAATTTGAGTTATCGCACATTTTATCTTTATACAGAGTTCTAACTAGACACCAATGTCTGCCAACACATGTGTTTTAGAGAAGTTCAGATCCAGAGGCAAATACTTAAATTAAATTTAGAGGATTCATTCATAGAACTTTGGGCAGCCTCGTTCTATTTTTTTTTCCAGTTTTTCAGTAATGGTTCTTTGTTTGTCTTTCAGGTTTCCAGTGCTGATTCACCAACTTCAGGAAATTCAAACTTAAGAGAAAGCTCAAAACCCAAAGTAAAGTCCTACTGGACTGAAAGCAGTAGCAAGTCTTTCTCCATCAGCCGTCTGCTGTCACAGAGCCTCTATGGCAAAGAAAACTTCACAACTCTGGATCTGAACTACGACGATGCAGACTTGTACTCTAAACGGGAGCAGTGGAACTGGCTTTACAACGCGTCAAACCCCCGTGACCCACGATCCAGGACAAAAAGGAGGCCCATCGTCAAGACTGGCAAATTCAAGAAGATGTTCGGTTGGGGCGACTTCCATTCCAACATCAAGACGGTAAAGCTCAACCTTCTCATTACTGGTAAAATCGTGGATCACGGCAACGGGACGTTCAGCGTCTACTTCCGCCACAACTCGACCGGTCAGGGCAACGTGTCCGTGGGACTCGTTCCACCGACAAAAGCTGTGGAGTTCCAGGTCCACCAGCAGCACCAGCAGTACCACCACCATCACCACCAACAGCAGCAGCAGCAGCAGACAGCCCTGGAGACCAAGGACACCAAGCTGTTCAACTGCAGGGTGGAGTACGAGAAGGTGGAGAAGGGCACCAGGAACTCACTGTGTGCCCACGACCCGTCGCAGAGCTGCCCGCAGGAGCAGACCCAAAGCCACGTGTCCTGGCTGTGCGCAAAGCCCTTTAAAGTCATCTGCATCTTCATCACCTTCTATAGCACCGACTACAAGCTGGTGCAGAAGGTGTGTCCAGATTACAACTACCACAGCGACACCCCATACCTCCCCACCGGGTGATCACGTGACCAGACGAAGGATAAAGAAAAAAAAGACCAAAAAAAAAAAAAAAAGACGCAGAGACAAGCTTCGGGTCGTGAGCGGTGTCAGATTATTTGAATGAAAATGGAGTCAAGACACTTTAAACTCGAGATGTTGACAGGCATTAATACAGCTAACATATCCTTGTTGCAAGACTCCGATGAACAGACCTACCCTGAGGTCATTATGGGAGCATTTAGGGAAGCATTTATAGGCTTGCAATACTCATATTATATGCATAGCTGCTTACATCGAAAGGAAATCCTCAAGCCAACCGTAAAAAAAAAATCCTGATTGTATTTATGTAAATATTGTGGATTCCACACAAAGACCAGAAAACAATTTTATTAATGTTTCCTCCTGCTAATTTAGTTGTTTACGTTGATAGTGTATTTCCGTCTCAATCATGCTTTCTGTCTTTTCCAATCAGTCTCTGGTAATCATCGCGGACACGTAAATGCCAATGCAAATAAGAAGAATCTGTCAGTATGCATTAGAGGACATAATGGAAAAAGCAGACATATTTTGAGTGGTGTTGTTTTCTGCACTGTGATTGTTAGAGTGAATATACCTCTCTGATATTGTTGTTGGAATCTCGTTCCATGTCCATGCATGAACCGAACCTGGTAAACAACTGAATAACGTCCATCTATATTCTCATGTTATTGCAGCTGTCAGAAATAATCTTCATCAAGTCACGGGAGAAAAAAGTAAAAAAAAACAAAACAAAAAAAATAACAAAGAAAAAGAAGAAGAGGTTCTTCTATTCCATTTCTGTGTTATGTGTTCGCACTTTTAAGGCCATGAATAGCATACAGCACACGAGGGCTCCCATCAGATCAAACACGAGCAAGTAAATGTCGCAATAAATGAATAAAAACTCGCAGAAATCAGACATAACTGTGCTCTAATTCTGCTGTTTTCTCAGCCCTTTGCATTTCCATTTTAGATGTCCTAAGTCCAGTATAATAAACTTCAGCTCCTGCATCGCTAACATGACAAGCTTGCAGAGCCACGGTGCCCCCGCAGTATCCAAAAATAACGACGTGTGCATACACGCCGGAATAATCGTTTGTATAGAAAATAATGCTAATAGTGAGAAAGACAAAAAAAAAGAGTTTTAAGATGGAGAAGTTCATTTAACAAAAGGATGAAACAGAACAAACACCCGAGACGCCGTGGTGAAATGTGGCTTCTTGCTCCAGAGGAGACAGGACATACATTAAACAGCAGGTACTAATCACACGTTCCACCTATCAAACTATTCCCACCGCTGGTTATCACAAAAAAAAAAAAGAAAATCTGGATGAGACTAACACTAGCTGTTAATGATATTGGATGTTCCAATTGGCTATTAAACCTTCATTACATAAATTGGGAGCCAGTGGCTCCACGTGAAGCATTTAGAGGAAATGAACACATTGTAAGTGGGAGCTCTGCAGAGTCAACACCATAGAAAGAATGAATTAAAGTGCTGATAGAAAACCTGCAAAAAAAAAAAAGCACAAATGTGCACCTAGGGGCGCAATCACTGCTGTCTATTTAAATTCAGTGCTCTTTCACAGTGTATGCTACGGTATACGCAACGCGGTAACTGCTAATGGCAGCCTGGACGATGTCCAATACGCCCAACATGGGGTGTATTTTCTGACAGCGCAGGCCAAAGAATAGGAGGTCCTGCCTGTGGGATGAGTGAGCATAAAGAGGAATTTATGATGTGGAGGAACAAGGCTGGCAGAAATCACTGGAAGCACCTGACTCGTAAATTGAGAGCATGTTTCTGTCACCGGGAAGAAGGAATGACTAATGTCTCAGATTGCTGTTTGGGCCAGTTCTTTCATCTCAATAAAGTGACTTTGATATCTCTCCACCCAAACCCAAAAATGTGCCAGGAACAGTTTGTTCAGCTTCAAAGAATTAAAGCAGAACTTTGCTGAGACAATGCAGCCTCATTATGCATATAATCTTACAAGTGTAAACAGTCTGTCGTGAGAGCTGCTCCATCTCTGATGTCGTCTGGGGGTAAACGTATCATATCATCTCGTGAAGTGTTTCAATCACAAGTTTGACTTAAAGCTGCACTAATCGATATTCTAACATGAAATGCATTCCTCGTCTTTCCTCTCAGCTTCACGGAGCGCTCATTGTTTCGGTTTGACGACCTTCATATTTACCGTTTTCATTCAGAAACATCCCGATAAATCCACGGCACGCTACCTGCCCAGAACCAAACAGCTGACAGACACAGTTAGCGCCTCAGCTGGTGAACTTTAACAGCTAACGGAGCCAGATGTTTCCCTCAGGAGTTGATAGAAAGCAAACAAGCATGAATATCCAAACACACGGCTCCGAATGAATACTAATGTTTCTCTTCATGTCTGCAGGAGGCGTCAAAATCAACACGTTAGCCATGTCGACTTTATGAGGGCATGATTTGGAAGTAATAAATATTGGAAATACTGGGCTGTATTCCTTATTTAAAATAGAAAATAAGTCGACTGTTTATTAAAACATCTGTCAATCATTTGTTTTGGCTTCTTGCATCAGGGTTAATCTTTTGTTAACTTTCAAATCAAAGAATAGATAACTCTCCATGAAATGATCAAACAGAGAGAATGTAGACGGCTGAACTTTATAATTAAAACATCAGAAATACAGCTCAAACATCTAATAACTGAAATTCAGCAACAGATCTTCTTCTCGGAGACTAATTTGCACTACTGGGAGAGGTTGTATCTGTTTAACATCTTTAAAGCCAACGATTCTTACAATTATGTTCATTTCAAAGCGCCGTCTTACCCGGCAACAAGAAATACTAGCGGTTTCCTCGGAGAAACTGTCCGTTTAACGAGCTCAACAGGCATGAATGAAACCGGCAGCGTTACAACCCAGCAGTGTGTTTGGACATCTAAGTTATCTTTGGGCCCAGATCTCCTCCCTCGGTTCAGTTGTCCTGGGCCGCAGCCATCCATGCCTGCCGTCTATCCCCTAGCTCGCCCACAATCCCTGATTAATGTGGTCTGGGCGGGAGCTGTCAGAAATGGCAGAGAGAATCATGGGATTTCTCCTTCAGAGTCCCAATGACACCCAGCAGCTGCAGGAGTAAACAGATGACTAACCACTGGCCTTTTGGCAGCCTGTAGAGATTCACACGGAGGGAGGGCCGCGAACGTTGCTTTGACATTTAGGTGGATTAGAAAGTTCTTGGGTTCTGCTCTCGTGGTGTCAGAGGTGGTTGGCATAGTAATTATTTGCGTCTTGCTTTTCTTCTGCTTGACCCCCCAACTGCAGAGAAAATCTAGAGCTTCATTTTTTTTCCCCTTCTTCTTGCAGACGTTTGTTCAAATGAAATGTTTTAAAGTGTGAATCATCCTCTCAGACCTCATCTGGAAACAAATCACATTGTGTTCGCGATGCTACAGGAGACATAAGAGGTCTTACTTTAAAGAAACGACAACCAGTTGTCATTTCAGACCATGTCCTGCTGCAGAATTCATTTCAAATCTGGGGCTGAAGCTGTCCTGGGGCACAGTTTTGTGTGAGGTATTGACATATTAAAGGCTCAATCAGACAATGGCTGCTGTGTTGTTCTTTTCTTTTTAATCACAAATAAATTACTCTTTTCTCAAAACACCATTACTCCTCCGGAAATGAAAACTCACTCATTGTGAATGTCTCATATCAGGTAAAAAAAAACTGGAGAGAATTAATTAACCTTTGTCATTTTAATTGCTTTAGTGACAGCTGTCCTTTGGCGCGGGAGCTATCCTAATGCACATACTGTGGGCTTGTCAATTACTTTCACAGTGAATAGATTAAAACGCCACAGAGGATAGAGTCATTTCATTAGTCAGACTTAATGCCCCCCAGACATAACCAGGTACGAACACTTCACCCCTAAATATGCAGGAAAATGAACAATACTATTAAGCCCATATGAATCGAATGAATTGTGGCAACATGAAATTAAGTTTACGCTCTATTTAATTCAACCCCGCTGCTTATATTACATTCGGTGTACAGATTTTCTTTGGAAGGACGTGGAAATTAAGAAGATTTCGAGGCTTTTAATAAAAGATCTCGGACTGAAATGCGGGGCACCTGTGTGGCGCGGCTAATTGCTTTAATGGACGTTAGCCTCGTAAGGCTGTCAATTCTTTCACTACAATGGATAATGGCCCACAGCGGCGACTGTCTAATTCTCCCATTTTGCTGTTTGCACATCTATGATCTAATGCTACTCAGCTCATCATGAATCTGAGCGAAAATTAGGCCAATTTCAAATATCTGTCAGCTGGATGTCTCAGATGCTTTCAGCACCAAAATGCACCAAAGTTTTTTTCCGCGTTATTGTGAAGACAGGCTTCATCAGGCTGTTAAACCGTCTTTTTATCCACCGACTGTGAAGATTTTGACACGCGTACATTTGGGAGGATCAGAGACGTTCTCATCGATGTTCAGTGAGTGCGACAGAAGAATAAGACTGTCAGATGTTAGGCTGATGTTACAGAATACAGAGAATGTAAGAAATAGTCAAGAATGCAACAGTGCGAGATCCAACGTCTTCACTCGGTCACTACAGCACAGGATACTGGGTTAACTTTACCCAGGTAGAAAACTACTGAGTTACCAATCAAACCCAAGACGACAAGTTGTTTTTACACATAGTTTGTATATACAGTAGTAGTATAGCTGTGGACCATCATATTCTTCTCTAGCGTTTATATATAAATACAAAACGGTAAAACGGTTGATGCATCAAACACTAGATGAAAATCTCTACTCTTGGGTTTAATTGGTGAGCCAATGGCTCTCTATGCATGGGTGCATTGTTGCATCTCTGCTACATTGAGTCAATTAACCCATTTTAAAGCGTATAATTGTATAATTATGTTATTTGTCAATATAGCAATCCAGCTGGGATTGGCTCGAGCCCCCCGCGACCCTGACAAGGATGAACGGTTATGAGAAGATGGATGGATTTATCAATCTAGTAACAAAATGCTGATTATTTGCACAGTTAATCATTATAGATATTTGTACGGTTGCAACAAACATCTATTTTCATTATTCATTTCAATATCTTTGTACTGATTTTTCAGTTCATCAATTAATCATCCAAGTTACAGCAAATCTACATCTAAAGCGTCATAAAATTGGCTTTTGCAAGTACTCAGAGTCTGTTTCGATGCTTGTTTTGTCTGACTTTGCACTCCAAGACACAAAGATATTCCATTTCTAATTACATGAAATCAAGAAAACCAAAAAAATCTCACATTTGAGATGCTGGACTCAATAATTCGTTGTCATTTTACCTTAATTAAAACCTTAAAACCTTTTCAAGACTGGTCAAATCAAGTCCAAAATCACATATTTGCATCAAAGAGACTCTCTGTCTTCAGACTCTGAATTCAAACAAAGAAAAAAGGAAGAAACCTCATCAGATAGATGTCACACGTACCAAAAAAAAAAAGTAATTTATCAACCAACAGGGCCAAACATACTCTGGTTCAAATGCAAGTTTCCTTGTTTCATAGAATCGGAAATTGAATATTTTTATATGGTCGCCTTTTGGACTAAATAAGCAATTTGAATACGTGACCCCGGGCTATGGGAAATAGTAAGAAGCAATTTTCAATATTTTCTGACCTTTTATAGATAAAACTGTAAATCAGATAATAATGAAAACAAATGAAGAGATTAATTGCTAATTAAAATCATAATTAATTCCAGCCCTATATAAATCAAATTATGTGAGAAGCTAAGGGCCATTCCCTATAACTTCATATACAGTTGATCCTTTAGGAAGCCACTTGCAGGTCTAATGTCTTACTGGATTTATATTTTCTATTTCATTATTCATCATTTGAAAAGTTAATGAGTGATTTTATTAGTTTTAGTTTTAGGAAGTGAAGGCAGAAATTTAGAGGAAAAAAGTTGGTGAATGATGAAGATGACGCCGATGAAACCTTCGTGTTTCTAACAGGACAACTGGATAATGGTTTATAAAGAACACACCGCCTGAATACCCCTCACCCCAACCTCTTGTTTTAAGCATGAAGGAGAAAGTACAGTGGCTGTTAAACTTGTTTAAAAAAAACGTGAAAGGACCTCTGAAGAGCCAGTATTTGGTTTGTCCCTTCTGGGTTGCTGTATAAACATGCTGGTTCAATCAAGCACCAACCTCCGTGGCAAAAACTGCAGTTCCTCAAACGTCCACTTGAGGCTGGCTCCAGAAGTGAGTCAGTCTCCATAAGTCCCCATGTTCAAATGTCCAACTTCACAGCAGAAATAAACATGTTTACAGCCTGGTACAAAAAACTGTTTTGGTCTCTGTAGCTAATTTCCCCGTTCATGACAACTGTACTGAGGGTGAATTTATATACAACGTACCTGTTCACATTATATTAAGGCTTAAAGTTATGCAGGATTAAGAGCGTGGACGCTTTGATTGACAGTAACTGATATAACAATTCTATGAAAAACATAAACAGCTATGAATAAGCTAAGACATTTCTGTTATTAGATTCCCTTAAATGTTATACACCGGACCTTTAAGAGGACATACACAGACATGCAAGAAGTAAATAGACACCTTTAATTTGAATTTGAATGAAGGTGTCTATTTACTTCTTGCATGTCTGTTCTTGCATAGGTTTGTCTTGTTTTCTTTTTTGTACCTTTAGCAGACAAACTATCAGGATGAAATTATTAAACCCCCCCCCCAAAAAATCAAGAGTCCCCGAGTACCTTAGCCCTAACTTGTGAACTCATTTACAACCATCAG
The DNA here is from genome assembly GCF_000972845.2 of Larimichthys crocea. NCBI lineage: Eukaryota > Metazoa > Chordata > Actinopteri > Sciaenidae > Larimichthys > Larimichthys crocea. The sequence goes on from NC_040023.1 coordinate 35,419,189, forward strand.
TCTTTTGTTGGAGGGGCAAATACGCAATATCCTGTTCTTGGCTTGAGGCAGCTTTATCAAACCAGACACACAAGTATTGACGACAAAAACGTGTTTGCTTTTCAAAATGACACGAGATATAAGAGGATTACTCGGCTCATGAATATGGCCCGTGTCATATCCTGTGATTTATCACCATATCGGAATCATCTTCATCCATAACAGGCTGCCACACGACACAAAGGCTGATGTTCACATGCCTCAATAGCTCAGGAGAAGAAAAAAAAAAAAGTTAAACGTTGTCTGATCAGGTGGTTAAGTCTGTGGCGAGCGCACACAGATGCCAAACGCAACCCCAGACTCGCAACTGCACCTCGGAGGAAAAGAGCAACTGGTTGAAGATCTATTTTTATGATACGCAACGCTGTCAGTGTTTTATTTACTGAAACAACAGCAGGGAGAGCTGATGATTACTGAATATCACCTTGTCAGAAATGTCACTGAAGTATGAGAGAGCTAGGTGATGCTATTTATACTCACAATAAATAACACACTGATGATTTTCAGAGAAAATCACCATCGCATGACACTTCGTAGTCAGTGTTAATTGTAAGCACCCGTGCAAAGAGCTGTCTACATGATGAGTCGACCAGTTTCCCATGTCATAGTCTAAATATATGGTTCAGTTTTCCTTCGCCGTCCTGCCTTTAAAACAGGCCGGCAGCTAAAACAATAAGGGGCAGCTTTGCCCCGGAGCCGGGTGCTTCGTTTGCCATTGATTTATATCTTAAACAACCTCTCCTGGTGCTTCCACTGCTAAAGGTGAGACGCACAGCCAGTGTTTGTGACAGAGATGGACTAGGCGCGGTGGCAAGAGAGAGAGGGATGATGCGGTTTTAAAAAATGCATCACCATTAAATCAAAGAGTAACCTTGAACGAGTTCAAGCCGGTGCCAGCTCGGTGACACGCTCTGCCCTCAGCGCTCGGTGCCACGGAGCATGCCAAACAGCGGGAGGAGAGAGACAGAGCTGCAAACGCTCTGATACAGGTTAGGCCGGTAGTGGTGGGTAGCGGTCCAGCTTCTCACTGACCAAGGGCATTCACACTGACATTTCGCCCGAGTTAGAGCTCAACACGTTACAGGGAAACGTATGGAGACTGAATGACGGAGACGTCCTTGCAAACAGCGTCTGAAAAGTTGAGAAAAATACTTGTTAATCACTCGGTGCTAATCAGAAAACGTGTGCACAGATGGTGCAGAGAGAGAAACCACTGGTTCAACATATGTGACTCTGCCACCTGACGTCTGAGTCAAACCTCACTGACCTTTTCTCTTTGTCGCTTTGAAAAAGGATTTACGGTAAATAAGCGCTTTCATAATGAGAAAATACGAGTCCGCGAATATGGGATTACTTTTATTATTATACTTGTTTTGTTGCTCCCCGAGCTATTACAGTGCAGACTAACAAAGCATTCGAGTGTAGCCTAGGAGGAGGAAAAATTAACACCGCCCTCCGGTCCTTCAAGCTGCAACAGCTGAACTTTACATATTACTTCTTCGTGCACATTACTAAATCAAGGAGCTACACATATTTACGCTTTTTAATAAGGCACTAAAGCCTCAGAGGGAATTCTGTATTGAGACGACTTACAGAAAGGCTGGTGTAGCACCTATATTTCCAGTAAATAATGTCCTCCGGGCTTTTACTGTAAACATAAAATAGTTACCGGTGCATGTGGACTAACTGTGTGCATGCATTAGAATAAAAAAATATTGATACATTGCAAGAAACATCCTCTTAGATTACATTTCTGGGCAGAAACTATCCTCGGTATATAACTTATTTTTAAATCTAACTTCCTCCACCACTTCTCCCACATTCATTGAGACATGTCATCCATCTATCTCGGCCTCCGGCTGCAGTAGTTCCTCGACCATGAGTGGCTGCTGCAGCGGGGCTGTATTTCAGCATGTTGAAGTGCATGGAGAATTCCCATGAAGGGTAAGGGATTATGGATTTTGGCCTCTAAGCTGCCTGGATGCCCAGTGAGGATGTCTCTGAGCGTAGTAATCTTCAAACACCACGCAGAGTGATGAGTGGGCACTGAGGAGTTCTACTCAGGCTCTAAATGTGTTCCAGCAAGTTACTGGTGAGAGAGAGCAAGAGCGAGAGAGAGAATCACCATTTGGTGCAGAAATGGAAAGGATCGACTCAGTGGCTCCTCCAGGGCAAGAGACACTTTTGATCCTGTGACCTGTTTTGAGCTATAGTCTAGTGTCGAGAAACCCGCGCCAAGCGAGGGATCATATTGGAGTGGCGTGAATGTAAATGTCATGGTTCCCCATCACCACACATAACTGCAGATGGAAAAAGTCAATTGAGCAATTTTTGGGGTCAGGTCGGGCACCCTCGGGGGGTTGCAATCCTTCATAATGAGGGCATGCTCAAGTCTGGTTTAGACTGTGTCCCAGAAAAAAGGGACTTCGATGTGGTGGCCATAGCTGGTGTATGAGTTGATGACACTGGGATATACAAAGAAAAACCTCAAGACTAGAAGAAGAAGGGGAAAGAAAATCGACAGACGCACATCCCTGATCAATATCGGAAGAATTTCTCTGACTCCGTCCTGATTGAATTATACCCCCAACAGCATCTCTTAATTTAAGGCCCTGATTGTTTCTCTGTCTTATTTAAGTGAACTCAAACCGCTCTGATACCATCTTGGGGCCTAAAGATAAGGTGGGTAAGTGCAGGAGGAGGATCAGATGGGTTGAAGGACACCAGTCTTTATGGAGATTATATAAAAGAGACGCTCCTCTCTATCCGATCATATCGAAATGCATGAGATGATGTCAGAGGTCAGGGTTTAGAAGGACGCCGAGTCACGCTGGAGAACTTCCTTTGGGAAATTATGATGCTAAAGATACTGAATAATCTAATAAACACAACATGTTTGTTTCCATACTGCACAGACGAAGAAAAGCCGGCTGCGTGGTGCAGAGAGTGACCTCGGGGCGTTCGAGGATCAAGCGGTTTAAAAACGTTCCTTTGGTCATAATCAAATGAAGCTCAACATAAAAGACATTCCTCCAAATATAAATCCATAATCTTCTGTTTGAATGTAAGTCGGCGTCCTGATCTGTAACGTCGTCTGTATGCTGCTCACACACTCCGTGTGACTGTGCACAACACAAATACTGTCCACGGCTGCAAACAGGTACATCAATTTGGGAGCATGACAAGAAATTCCCTTTAGGTGACAACAAAATGTACATGCTATTAGATCAGCGGCAGTATAGTGTGATGAAATAAATTGAAGCCAACAGATGAAAGCTTGGGGCCCCAAACAGGAGAGAGGAGACCAATGAGAGGTGCACGGGGCCTTTCTTTTGTGTTACACTGCCATCCTTTGGACAATTACAGTACTAAACACTGAAATGCACAAGACTGTAGAGAGTAGGCAGACTCTAACATCTATTTACAGCTGTGCTGTCACATAAAGATGAACTACTAACTAATCTGCCGATTACATTTTTGATGAAACAGTTAATCACATCCAGGGTGAACTCTTCAAGTCTCTTATTTTCTGTCTGATCGACAGTTATTCAACAAGATGTTCAGTCTAATATAAAACAGAGAAACAGGAGACAGATGCTTCACCGATTTTCTGTCAGAAATCACTGAAATGATTAATCGATGATCAAAACTGCTGCTGAGTTTAAGTAATTGTTTCAGCTCTCACTTGATTGTACAATCCACAACAACTCTGCCATGAATTCCACTTTAATGAAGCTTGTAATGTTTCAGTTTCTGTGTCAGAGAAGATTTCATTTGACTATTATATTTACTGTTAAGGCTGTAGTTTGCAGTAGTGTTAAGATCGACTGCGTTATATTGAGATGTTTCTATATATTTCATTTAATTAGAATTACTATTATATTACTTGACTTGACAAAAGGACAGAAGTGACACATGTAAAGACTTCAACAACAACAAATAATGCAACTATACAATAAAATAAAAATTAGCACCATCTGTCGGCGATAAAAGAGGCCCAACAATCGACACTTATGATATCTGATATATGATAATAACAGAATAAAATCATGTGTTTACAAAGAGCAGGGTCCATCCATCTGACGCACTGAAGGATTATTATAACGTGTCAAGGAGAACACTGGAAAATCAAACATCATAAACCACAGACGGCCTCGACAAACAGGATCGGCTGCAACATGTTGAAACTACCTGAAATATGAGTTTGTCTGCTTCAAAGGAGCAATCAATGATTCAGATTTAACTGAAGTACAAACACCAAAATGTGACACAGTACAAATTTAAATTCATGTTCACCCCAGGAGCCGGATATTTCCCTCAGAAAAAACACAAACAAAGCTAGAAGGACTGTGTTCACCAGCCTCTCACTGCTGATGAGGGCAGTGCAGCGTGAACAGAAATCTAAAGTTGAGGGCTGTAAAAACAAAATTAGTTCAAATGAGCTCAAACTTTCGCAGACGGATAATTATTCGCCGGGTTCGTCACTCTCAGAAGTTTATATGAGCCATTGTTAATTAAGATATGTTGCTTAGAGCAGGTTTAATGTGAACTTGTGCTATTTTATAAATAGTAACATTCATTTACTTCTTGTTTCTTCTCTATTACAGTGTGACCATTAAATCCAGTGGGAAAAAAAACATATATGTTTTCCATTATCTCATATACGTCATAACCACCTACCTAAACTACAGAATGCAACTATTTATATATATATATAAATTATGCAGGTAGGTATTCTTCTTTCTTTTAAATTGAATAAACTGTTGGAGCAAACAAAACTACTTCAATGTATGTGACCATTTAATTTAACTGGATTTTATTGTAATAAAACACAAAACAATAAAGACTTATCATCTGTTTTCCATTATCTAATATACGCCATATCCACCTACCTCAAGTACAGAATGCAACACAATATATATATATAAATTCTGCATGTATCTACATAAAGTCAACTTATTATTTTTTAGTTCCATTAAGATTACCAAGTACTCTCTTATTTACTCACATTACTTCCATAATAATCATATTATTTATTACATTTTCTATCCTTCTATCTGTCCTATTGACAATATTTAAATTGAATAAACTGTAGGATCAAACAAAACTACTTTTATGTATGTGACCATTTAATTTAACTGGATTTTATTGCAATAAAACCCAAAACAATAAAGACCTGTCATCTGTTTTTCATCGCTCTCTCGTGTGCATCCATTAAAACCAGTCCGCGCAGTGCTTCACAAACACGCACGAGAGACAATTAGTGCTCACACACAATGACATCTGTTTGCGCGAGACAAACATTTGAACGTCATGCGCGCGCTGCGCCTTTCATGACGTCAGCTGCGTCTGTGTCTCGTGCAGGCGGAACAATGCGTTGAAGTGAATGAGCAGCTGTGTGTGTGTGTGTGTGTGTGTGTGTGTGTGTGTGTGTGCAGTAGCAGGGCCTTGCAGCCGGAGCTGCTGTCCGAGCAGCGATGGGAGGAATTTTAATGTAACGAGCTTTTATCAACGCGCAGAGGTACGTGAACGACGCACCGTGCTTTTATTTTGACATGTACTCGCTTATATATGTTGATGTTTGTGTCATATTTAAAGGGCTCTGGGAGGGAGCTGCTGCTTCAGTGCGCTGAGGCTGTCGTGTTTATTCTAGTGCGGATGCATTGACGTATTAATAACGCTGCTTAATTCGTAATAAATGCATATTTATCATGTATTTATCTGTGGTTCGTCGCATCATCTCCCATCATGTTAAAATGAGTCGTGATGCTCGAGATGGATGTAAAAAAAAAAAAAAAAAAAAGCTCATTATTTATTAATTTCATCCGTCAGTCGGTGCTGATGGACAGCAGGGGATGATGATGATGATGATGCACTCTGTGGAGAACAAGTGGTGAAGCTTAAGAAGCTCAAATGTTCACATGGTTAATGTTCCTGAACGCAGCAGGGAGGGACTGTGGAAACACACATAATAAGACCTCAGTCACACCTCTTTGTGACTTCTAGCTGCAGGGGCAACACAAACACACCTTCACAGGCTCCGGTCACTAAGTTTGAGTCACTGCTTGCATAAGGCGTGCAGTGGAGCTGTGTACAATCCTACAGGCACTCGAGTATTTCATAACACTTCATAGTTGTACTGTTGCCCCCAGTTTCAGAATCCCACTGTGGAAAAACTTGGACAGCTGTAGTCGAGTATTTGTTCTGATTACATTACTTAATTTGTCTGTATTTCAGCCTTTTATTTCACCAAGCTCTCACTGTCATGAGAATTTTTTTAAGAAGAACCTTTGAATAAGGAGGACTGGATTCAAAGTATCAAAGTTTAAGTTGAATTTAATATTGTTGTACAAGAAGGAGCATTTAACAGTGCAACATACACAGAGAAAAAGGCTCCCTGTGGAGCTCTGTGAGGTACGATTTCCTTTTTTGGTTTTCCCCTTAGTAATGAACATTATGTTTCTTGTCCAAAATGACACTTCCTTTAGTCTGTTTCTCATGTCCTTGAACATTTTTAAAATTTCCTTTCCCAGGCAGCTTTAACAAATACATGCTAGATAAGGGGAATACACAAAATAAACAAAAAGACAAAACACACATACACTACCTCTAAGAGTTAAATCACCTGCAGCCCAGTACAATCCTAATTTTTATAACACTCACCAACCACTAAAAGTCAGTTCCACATTTACTCTTGTCTAGCTTCCTCTGTCAACGTCCCTTTCGGTCTTTTCGCCTCTGTCGTTACGTCCATAGAAGCTGCTGAGTCTTGTGACATTGCCCAGCTACGGTTCTAGCTTCCTACTCCCTGTCAACATTCACCCGGAGCTGAAACATCCCCTTCAAGCAATCCGTGCAACCCGGCTAACAAACTGAAGTAACATGAGCTAACAGCAGCTACAGCTGGCAGCAGCATACTTCACTGTCCATCAGGAAACTCTGTAAATCACAGAGAGTTGAGGCCTCATCAGAGTGGAAACATTTTCTCCAGAAAATATGATCCAGTTTCACCAAAATCAGTGAAATAGTTGGAGGTGTGTGACCCCTAAATATGATCTAGTTAAAGGTATATTATGCAACATTTCCACATTGAAATGTCTATAAATACTCGACCTGAGTCATACATTTAGAAGAGTTTGTACATTACCCCAAATGTTTCCAGAAGACTGTAGCTGTAATCTAGTTTCTATAACTTCCAGGTAAACATGGGATAGAGTGAGGAAGGAAGTAGGCGAACATGACTAAACATAACATGAATAAAACTCATACACGTCTGTAAACAAGCACGAGTCACATCAGATTTTCATCTGCAGTAGAGGTTGTTTAACAGTGAAGACACGATCCTACACTACTTCACAATGTCATCGAACTACGTCCTTTTGTTATTAAACAGGAATTTGCAGTGTGCACATTGTTGACATTGACCAGAAACCACAGATTTCACTCAGTACATATTCTGTAATGCGGACAGAGATAAAAATATAAGCTCTCTGTTGACTTTTCTTGACTGAGAATGTCAAATCATCTGTAATGCAGAAGGAATCTAAGCTGCTCTGTGTTCTCCGCAGGTAATCGTGAAAAATGGAGGGAGGAAATTTGTAAGTATACCGATCGATAAATCCTTCCCGGATTATTATGGGGGAGAGCAGCAGTCACCAAGATTGTGTCCAACCTCTGTGTCATTGCAGCGGCTACTCCCGAGACTATCTGGACCGTTTCATTCAAAGCCAAGACTCGTCTGTGGTGAACAAGTTCCAGCAGAAGTACTGGAAAACCAAACAGACGCTCATCAAGGTCACCGGGAAGAAAGAGGACGAGCATGTCGTGGCGTCGGATGCAGATCTGGATGGCAAGCTGGAGGTGAGGAGGAAGGAATGTGAAAGCTGGGTTGGGTTATCGTAGGCCTGGAATCACATCACAGAAACATTAAGAAACACTGGAGATACCTTCCCTCAGGTGGACTAAAATGGCTTTTTGATTCACACAGTGCCCCTATTGGCTCGAGGCTTAAAACTTACATTAGGCTTCCTCTCTAACCTCCATCATCTATGCCTTCATTTCAGGACTGAAGTGCATTTAATGGCTGAAATCGATACCTCATAAAAGCTGGAAGTCTAATTTAGGGCCTGAGTCCCGATGAGAATGGTGATAAACCATTCAAAACTGGATATCTACATACCAGATCACAGCTCATGTTTAAAAGCTTTGATGTGGCAGTTTAATACTTCAATTTTTACCTCATAAAGGCGTTAATGTCGTATCACATCCACCGTGTAGATCAGGGGTGGCAAACTCATTTCAGTTCACAGGGCACATTGCAGTCCAATTTGAAATCAAGCCGGCCATACCAGTAAAATAATTGCACAATAACCTTTAAATTACCACCTTCTGGAACAATGGTCACCCAAAATACAACAAATGACTCAACCTTGTGTTTAATTTGGCTCAAAATCTCCAGCAAGATCCAAAAAAATCTGTCTGCAACTGAGTTTTTTGTCAGGCTGATGTTGGCAAAAGCCTGCCGCTTGTCTGGGCACGCAGCCTTCAGCATGGGTATCTTCAGAAAACACAGAGATTATGACTTTTATGGTGAAGGTAGCTAGCTTTCACAGCTGCATTGCTGATCTCTCAGCTACTAAAAATAAACTGCTCTTTCTTCAAACCAGATAATTAATTTATCGTGTCCTCGCAGTTCTCCTTGGAGGTTTTCACAGTGATAAATCTGATAGGGGTGCTGTGAACACCCCTCTGAAGAAAGAAGGACTGGTCCATTCTTCTTGGAAACCCTGACACCAAGACATCTGACAAAGACATTTTCCACTATGTCCAATCTGACCAAATCCACCTGTCCAGATATGGTCATTTCACACTATGCTAAAACCCAAATGGCAACGTCCATGATTCTGAACTCAAGGTTTCAAAACGGTTGTCCACAAACCAATGGCCAATGTCACGGTTGGTTTACACTCAAGCCATCATAGGGCCTGCTACTCTTATTAGGACAGGGTGACCCTCAGTGGACAAATCAGGAATAGCAGTGCATTTTATATGACTGACTTTGTGTCAAAGCTGATTTTCTTCTGCTCTGCAGGTCTTCCACTCCATCCAGAGAACATGCATGGAGCTGCTAAAGGTCATCGAGCAGTACCAGAGGAGGATCTGCCGTAAGTTCAAGCAAAGTATTTGGCTACTTATTTGGATAACTTCCACAAGGAGACATCCAGGGAGAACTCTTCTAGCTCAGCAGCAGTTCATAGCTCCTTATGGGTGTTTTAGCTCATCACCTTGTCCTTAAGGCTGAAAGAGCTCATGTTATTGTTCAGGGTTGACATCACTGTCTTCACCAGATAAGATGATACGATGATGATCGTTAATCTTTAGCCTGAGGTGGTCTGGTACCAGCTGCACTTCATGCTTCAACGTCATGGTCATGAAGAATGGTGCATGACCAAATCTTCCCAATTACCACCCCCAGTACAAATGAGTGTGCAGCAGCAGAACTATACATGCTGGATACTCTGGACTACTGCTGTGTCTTTGCTAAGCAAGAGCATAGACGCAACAACAACCCATACTTCATATCCACAGTTCCTCTCATAGGCAATTCTGAGAAAGGATACTCCAGCCTCTATCTGGAAGTTTCATTAACAAGCTTAAGGATGTAGACTGGCAAGCTAGAGATGTCCCAGTATCCAATTTTCAGTATCAGTCAATATCAGTATAATGATATTATCAGAATTTGAATCAAACTTTTCAGAAATACAACTACAATACTGTATATGTTCATTTAAGACACGAACAAAGCCTGCTCCTCTGAACACAACTCTGCATCAAATGAATCAAACTAATACAGTGTTCTGTTGAACCTTCGCCATGGGCCCTGAAGGACAGCTTGATTTTGAAGGAAGTAAAAGTAACCCAAGTTTATCTAGTTGCAATTGCTCCATTTTCAACACTAGCTCTGGCAACCTGCCCCACCAAAGGAGGTGACATTTTACAGGGTCCCATTTAAACCACAAGTCCTGCACATGAAAGGGCCGCCCTCCAATACATTGCTTAGTTTGACCCCTCTCCTGGCAACATTTTGTCTTTGGAGACTCTACCTGGAGCTGAACTCAGAAAAAGTCTGGAAAACCAGAGAAATCACGACTATGGTCGATATTTTGAAGTTCTAAAAATGAAATACTTTAGATTAAATGTTGTTTCACTTCATTTGTATTGTAATATTTCTGGTTAAATTTGCAAATCAAGTTTTCTAAATTTGTACAAGAACGAATCGACTACATTAACTCTCTCTCCTGTGCAGTTCTTTCCCAAGAGGAGAATGAGCTGGGTCGTTTCCTGCGCTCCCAGGGCTCGCAGGATAAAACCAGGGCCGGAAAGATCATGCAGGCCACGGGGAAAGCACTCTGCTTCTCCTCCCAACAGAGGTAGGCAACAATAATTGCAAACAATGGTATGGTAAACAAATGCAACTATTGTCAAGAGGATTGCTGTGTCTTGTTATGCTATGCTTGAGTTGTTTCTGCTTGATTCTCAAAATTATTTGAGAAATTAAGATTAGGTATTCACTAATTATGTTTTGTTAGAGTTTGCTTTATTTCTTTATTAGGGGGGATCAACAAAAGTTGGTTAAGCTGATTCTTCTACTGGCCTTTGGTTGCCTCTACTAATTGCTTTTGCAAGACTATCTGGGCTGGGGGACTCATAATAAGTGCATGACAATCAAGTACTGTCTAAAACTAATGTGTTTATGATAATTAAAAGTCAAACTTCTTACATGCGCCACCATAATACTTAATTGAACACTGCATCCTACAGATTGGCTCTGAGGAACCCTCTGTGCCGTTTGTACCAGGAGGTCGAAACGTTCCGCTACCGAGCCATCTCGGACACGTGGCTGACGGTGAATCGGATGGAGCAATCCAGGACTGAATACCGTGGAGCGCTGCTTTGGATGAAGGATGTATCTCAGGAGCTGGATCCAGATACGCATAAACAGATGGAGAAATTCCGCAAGGTTGGTCTGTCCACGCAGACATTTCGACGTGTCATTATGGAAAGCACAGGCGTAACTAATAACACGAGTATTGCATTTAGTTTTACATATTTCAGCGCTCTGATAGGCACAGAATGTAAATGCTGTCATGCAGAATTTTAATCATTAATGGTCAGTCAAAGGAGTCCAAGATGTCTCATGCTGAAAGGTTTATTGAAGCTTGGCCAAGGATTCATCAATATGCTTGTTGTTGCATGATACTGCCTTAAATCTGAAGAAGTTGCCCTCTCTGACTCATCTACACACCCTCAGAATGCTGCCACAACTACTCTATGTCCATAAATACCCAATGCATCTACAGTATAAGGCATTTGCCAATTGGTCTTTAGTTGACAAACAAGGAAATATGTTTTCCCTTAGTGTTCCGACATTGCGTCGTACATTACGTACCTATCTGTCTCTGACCTCGGCCATCATAGTAATGATCAGAATGGTGCCTGCTTTCCTAAATACAAACATAAAGCCACTCTGGATCTCAAAGAGAAGAAGTCAGTGTCTCTCACAACCTAAAATTGTCCCTACAGTGACCCCAAGACATGGGCTTGACCCTTGTACAAAGTGTACAAATTGTACTTCTGTTATATTGTTGGCTATTACTCATGCTTGTTGATATTAAGGAATTTCTGCAGGCCAGAGCAACATGAAAATAGAAATGATGTCAGAAACCTGCCAACACAGTGTGTGGGAGAAGGGAAAATATTCATACTCCTCCAACATGGCATTTGCTGTAGATTACATCACAAGCTCCCATACCCAAAGGTGACATCTTCATATGTCTTGAGAAGATATTGAGCTATCAAGATAGTCAAAATATCATCAGATAACTGAGTAATTAACTAATTGTTTCAGCTCGTATTTGCTGAAATGACTGAAGAAGTTGAACTAAAAATGCCACTAGAGGGCAGAAAACACCATTGAATGGCGGCCCATTGGTTCATGCATTCTTTAATCTGCTTAAACTTCAGTCACTTGCACAAACTTGAACTCCATTGTTTGTCTCCAGTGTTCAAACCTGTGTGATACACAATGCCGCCGGCTTATCTTTTCAGTTGGGACATTTTCATATCTACTATATCTCAGGTTCAGGCCCAGGTGCGCACTACCAAAACAAGCTTTGACAAACTGAAGAATGACGTCTGCCAGAAAGTGGACCTGCTGGGAGCCAGTCGCTGCAACCTCCTGTCTCACGTTTTAACCACATACCAGGTACACTACAAATCCCAGTTGTTTGCGTTCACACCCCATTGATCTTAAATAGAGTGTTTTCAGTGGCTATACCCTGTGTGGTTATGCCAGGAAGGAAGCCAAAGACAAAGTGAACAAAGCGATACAAGACACTACATGGAGATTTAAAGATCAGACCAAGTGAGGACACAAATTCACCAAATTACTTTGAATGGGCCTCTTGGCTTGTTCTTCTGTTTCAGACGACACTTTTGCACTTCTGGGAGAAGACGTCCCACACTATGGCGGCCATTCATGAGAGCTTCAAGGGCTGTCAGCATTATGAGTTCTCCACAATTAAGGTCAGAGAGCATCTTGAACTGCACAGACGAGATCTAAATTCAGCTTTAAGCAGATCTACATCTCCAAACGTTGCCGGCCAACAACCATAATCGGTGACTCTGTAATCGTTTCAGACGTTAAAAGACCCCGTGGACAAGCTCGCTAAGAAGAAGGGGAAGAAGAAAATGAAATCAGAGAGAGAAGATGGAAAGAAAGCAGAGACCACAGACGACCAGTGAGTTATCTCACCTTGATCTTTACTCATGCAGGTAGACCAAACACGTGCATGCCAACGGTGAAAACTGATCTGTTAATAAACACTGAACCGGTCTGGGCTAAACATGAATGCAGTGTTTTTCTAGCACCTGTTGCCTCATGTGTTTGTGCAGAAATGTTGTAAACCACTCTTCTGTTGTCTTATTTCTAGGCTCATCTCACTAGTGAATGAAAACACCAGCGATCAGACCAGAGAAGGTAAAGACAAAACTATTAAATCTATGTAACAGTATGTTTGGATGGAAGCCCCAAGCGGTCATACATTCATATGTTTTATTTCCTGTTTTCTTGTGATAAATTCATTTAATTAGTTTTCTCGAGATCTTGTGTTATTTATGTCACTATGTCGTAACAGGATACTTTTCTCGTGATCTCAAGATAACTTTGTGTTCCTGAGGTAACAACATAATTAATTAGAGATCGTGTAGTGTATTAGATCATTGCAGGAAATGTCACATCATTAATAACTTGATCTCAAAAAAACTAATTAAATTAACTCGTTATCAGAAGAAAAATGACTGTTAAGGGTTTCTATATCGTTTTACAGTATTAACTACAGAAATGTATTTGATTCTTACAAATCATCATTTTTATTATTGAATGATTCTGCTTGTTATTGTTTGTTTATCATGTGCTTAGTCTATTAACTATAAAAAGTTCCAACATTTCAAGGCAACGTCTTCACGTTGCTTGTTTTAATCAGTCCAAAACACAAAGGTATTTAATTTACTATCATGAAAGACAAGGAAATATAATGTATATAATATAAATTTTGATATTTGAAGTAGCTGGAGCATGGGAAATTTTGGCATTCTTGCTTTAAACTCATTACAACAATTGGCTGTGAAAATAATTTTCCATACTACTCAACCAATCAGCTCAATCTTTATTCCTTAAACTCAAATTTACCAAATGAAGCAATGTAAAATATCTTAAAAACGAATAATACGAATAATCTCCTGGTCATTCTAGGGAAATATCTTCTCTCTGCCTATCCTGAGTTGGAGGGCGATGAGAAGGACAGCATGGCCTTACTGAACGAGATCTTGGGCACTATGTCTGTGGACGAGGGCGACTTCTCTCAGGAGTGGACGGAGGTGTTCGGAGACGCCGAGGAGGGAACGAGCGCAGCGTCAGGTCGACCGGCGGACGCCCAGCAAAAGGAAAACTCCTTCTTTCTACCGTCTCAGCTGCTGGACCAGAGCTTGAATAATCTGCAGTCTTCCCTCTCAGGTCAGAACTTTATAGTCTGTTTGTACATGTGTGAACCAGAGAAGGAGTCTTTCAAGGGATGAGGCATGAGGAAGAACTTCTCTGAGTTTAAATTCATGCAAAAACATTTAAATTAGCCGCCATTATCCTAATTTAATTAAAGTACTTTGGTGAAATAAATATGCCTGAAAACTAAGTAAGGACTTACATTGTTTTTTCCATGAATATCAGCTTAAACTATGCATAACTGCTTTTCCCCCATTGTAGCAACTGTTTCCACACAGGGAATAAAGCGGCTTCAAAATGATTTATCAAACCCACGTCTGTCAGAGCAATAGAAGGCGGCTATTATAACATGGCAATTAGATTTGCTTACCCTGTAGGTGATTGCCAAATACTTTCCATTTCATGTGAGCCTGGGCACTGGCTGGCTGCTAGCACCTCATCTGGTTTTGTTTGATTTGGTTTTGCCCATTTCCAACTCAGAGGGCCGTGAGCAGCCCCATTATAAAACTATAAAGAAACAAAAACTTACAGTATGTGTATATATAATCAGTGGGTGCTGGCTGGCATTTCAGTGTTAATCAGTGTAATATAACAGGTCTGACACGATGCAGAATTTAGGTAAGGAGTTAGTGGTTTAGAACGGGTGTAACGTTATACTATAATTCCTGCAGAGACGCAGCGTTGTACCTTGGAAATATTCCTTTAGTTTAGTGTATCAGAACAGGTGAAGCATATGGTCAATGGGATCCGAGGCCGAGAGTCCAGCTGGTCAACGACACACACTCGGGCCTAATCGATCTTCTGTCAAAGCATATTCAACCTGCTTGACTTTCTCCACGTTTAATTGGAATACGTAGTCCCAGAAACCGCCGACTGAATTCAATCAGAACCGCAGAGAACGTGGTTTAAAGTATAAAACGATAGAACTGACTGAGCATAAAGCTAATTCAAGATGTAATCAGTCTGGAAGTTGCAGGTAGGCGACCACAGACTCGTGCAAATTAACTTTTGACAGCAACACAGAGCACAAAACACCAAGTACAAGCTCAAAACTAACCGCTTTCAGGAGGTCGATGTTGAGAACTTCTCAGATGAGTGTTCAAAGAAGTCAGTCAGCACATGAGAGCAGAGAGCAAAGCTCACAACCTCTGTTAAACCTTGCTGGGAGCTCAAAACAGGCAGATCCTGGAAAGAACCTGGTTCAGAGTAAAAAAAAAAACTCCACTGATTCTTCACTATAGAGCTCTTGGCTTAAGACCAAGAATGCAAAACAAAGCTATAACAAATCTTCAAGGAAGAAAATCCCCAAATCCTCGAGCAAGAGTCGAGCACATTGAGATGCAGTCACACTCACAAGCTTTTAAACTCAACTTGAGCCTTTTCATTTACCTAAAAAAAAACAAAAAACAGTTGCAACACGAGTAGAAGATGCAGGAGATGAAATGCCATAAAGCACTAATACACAAATATATCAAAAGATTTCAAAAGGCTCGTTTGATTTGTTTGTATTTGTCAGTTTGATTGTTTCAGCATTAACAGCACATTCCAGTGTCCTCCGTGGTATTAAGTGCTGCTACACATTTATGTTCTGGACAAAATCAAAACAAAATTTCCTTGAAACAACTTTTGGCCTGTATTTAATAAACCTCTAATAATGTTTCATGTGATTCTTCTCTTTTTGATTACGGCCGTTTGTGTGTCCCATTACACAATATCCGTCCACATCAGCAGCGTGTGAGAGGGTGTGATGGTTTATTTGTTGAATCATGCTTTCTGGCACGCTCAAATTGTCCCCCGATGATGAGTGTGCGTCTCCGTCTCCATTTCAGATTGGGCGGAGATGGTTCCACAGCCCGTCGCCAAGGCAACGGAGCACTCATCTGGAGCCAATCAGAACCCTCCTAAGCCAGCAGCGAAAGGTAGGAGCGAGCCAAATGGGTAAAACATATGAAAAGACTAACTCATTCAGAGACGTGTCCAAGTGAAACCTGTGTTTATGGGTATTTTCAAAGAAGTTGTGGGTTGTTTCCATTCATAAGTTTTGGATCTCGACCAGATGTAGTCTTTTATGGGACAAAGGGAGGTGTTTATATTTGCACCATGTCTTTAAATGTACAGCAGTGACGTTTCTCCTTTTTTTTTTTTTTAAACTTATTTTACAGACACTGCAAAGATGTCCAAAGATCTCTCAGCGTGGTTCAACCTGTTCGCCGACTTAGACCCGCTCTCCAATCCAGACGCGGTCGGCAAAACTGACACGGAGCACGAACTTCACAACGCATAGTTCTTCCTCGGCGTCACGGTGATCTGAAACTGGCACTTTTTGTTG
This sequence comes from Larimichthys crocea, assembly GCF_000972845.2. Classification (NCBI taxonomy): domain Eukaryota; kingdom Metazoa; phylum Chordata; class Actinopteri; family Sciaenidae; genus Larimichthys; species Larimichthys crocea. The sequence goes on from NC_040023.1 coordinate 35,435,616, forward strand.
GTGGGGACGGCATGAAATAAGCTGCCACCGTGACCGGAGACAAATCTGATCAGCCACACACACAGCAGCTGTCTCCTCTCTCATTCATAATTGATCAGTTATTTCCAGTGGTGAGTAGTAGTACTTTACGTAAAAGTCATGCATTCAAGTGCTTTTCAGAATAAAAAAATATACATATTATACATAAATGTGTTAATCACTTTACTTTTAAAGGTCTCAATAACAGCATCATTTATTTGTTGATTATGTTTTTCTTTTTTAATCTGAATCTGATTAAAGAGTAAAAAAAACAAGGCAATATTTAATTTTGAATTGTAATGGAGTACAAGTATAAACAGAGCAGAGCAATTTAAAAGTAAAAGTACAAGTATGTTGAAAAATGCTAAATATTTGCTGATTTCAGCTTTTTAATGTGAAGATTTGCTGCTTTTCTTTATCGCAGATGTTGGCAAATTCAATATATGACATCTTTGATCCTTCGCTTCGGTTATCTTAATCTTAATTGAGAAAATATCTGTCACGTTCAATCAGTGGTTGCAGCCCTAACTGGAAAATATATAAGAAGGTACCTTATTATAACATAACATGCTGTACTGTAAGATGTGGTTGCAACAACAAAACTAAGTTGTACAAAAGGTTGGATAATTATTAAGGTATAAAAAGAGAAGAAACAGATCAGATTGTGGGTCTCACGGTGGCAGTATCATGCTGCCAAGTCCCTCGCCAACAACAAGCCAGCTGTCGTCCTTTTCCTCGTGAAACAAACGAAACATTTACGAGATGACCTTTTTAAAAAGAAGGCTGTTGGCCGTTTCACTTCAGCATGGTTACCTCAGTACGAGTCTGGAACAAAAAGCCTTTGACTTTAGCTGCCTTGTAGTCTCTAGTAGCATTCACGCTTTATTTCTGATCCTCGAACCACATGAGGAGAGCGAACAGTGGCGAGATCATGGTGCAATAGTTTGTGTGTTCACAAAATAAAGTAACTGGTTTAGTGAAGTTAACGCAGTGAGAGAGAGAAATATTCAGAAATAAAGTATATTTTTACTCAGCACATTTGAAGGGGTGGACATGCTGAAGTTCACAGGTTTCCTTTTTTAAGATTTATGCTTTTATTTGCTGTCCCCTTTTGAATATATTCCACAGCTAAACACACACATCACTCATTTATTACTGCATGTTGCATGCCTTGTTTTCTGTCATCCAGTAAAAGTGTGATTGAATGAACAAAACGTTTAAATTAATGTAATTTTATTTTTTTATTTAAGTCAGCTGCTGGGCGAGATATGCAGTTTTCAGTGCGTTGTGTTGTTTTCAGGGCCAAACTAACTGAAAGAAAAACACAGTCATACAGTATTACACTGACTTTGACTACAATGCTGCATTAACTGAATATATATTGTATAAATCAGAGCAAATGCCTTAATCTAATCACAAGCCAACAATGTGGAACCTCGTTATATTGATCACTGGAGTCCTGATACGGTAGACTATAATTAATTGTGACTTTATTTTGTTGTAACTTTGTGTTAATATTTAAATCATAACCAAATACATTGATTGCCTTACCTTGACTCCTATTCGTATATAAAAGCCATGCTTCTGAATATTGATATTATTGGTTGATGTGTTTGTCTCTGAAAAGATTACATACCGATCCAAAAAAAGATATTTTTTTTGTTTTCTTTATTGAAAAACAAAACAAACGCACACACAGCCACACACACTCATACATACACACACACACATATCTACATAAAAATGCGTAATACACAGGAGAACTGAATCATCACTGCCAAACGTGGCTACCATTTCTTAACTGCACTGCACAACGAGCTCGTGAATAAAAAAAAATAAAAAAAATCTGAATTAGTATGATTGAAACTCTTGGAGCTGCAAGCAGGAGAGAGTATTTCAGCTGAACTTGTGTGGAATGTGTTGCATATTGTTCATCTGTGCACAGACGAAGTGAAGTTTTGGAATGAAAGTTTACTGAATCTTTCTGTAGTTGTTTTTGTGCTGTTAAACGTCACGGGGCACGTTTGTGTACCGAGCCAAACTTGTGTTACACAAAAGTCGTTAGTGTAGCTTTACTTCAAACTAAAAAAAAAATCAAATTGCACACTCAGCTTGTGATTGTTTTAACAAATTGGTCTAACGTAAAATAAAAAAAAGTGATTATCGTCTCACTTCCGAGTAAGTGCTCCAGCCTGGTTTAAGGATTCTCGCCTGTGTTTGAAACACTACAAACCAGAGTTTATATGTCGCTCAGCTGTTCATAAACAAAACAAAGTGCGCATAAACATTCTGCTTCTGGCACATAAACTGTGCGTCTCTTGTCCCCTAATACATGACAGGCCCGCTCGCTGTTTTTCTAATTTGCTTTGGTACATATTTAACAAATGGGTGCAACAAACGACATGTCTGCCTCGATTCAGTGTAAGGGGGGTTCGTGTAGCTTATGTAGCTAGATGTGTTTTTACATGAGTACTCACGGTTGACCCGATGCAACGGCGATCTCTGGAATGTGTCATAGCACCTGAAACTCTTAACCTGAATTAAGGTTAATGCGGAAAAGTCAAATCTGTCACGAGCTGTGACGTCGATCAGATCCGGTCCAGAATGACCTCCCCTTCTCCGGGGAAATAAAAAAAATATATATTCTGCAAAAAGACTGGACTGTCTTTCTGTAAAATAAAGTCATAAACACTGTGGGGAAGGCAACATAGTCCGAGCAAGTACATTCCACATGACCTGAGTTACTGTTCTGCGTAGTGTGGGGCAATAAAAACAAGGCAATAGAGGAGGAGGGGGGGTTGTAATTGGTTATTTGGTCACTGAAAAACAGCTGATTTGCATTCTTTTGCGTTCAGCTAACCTACTTTTAATAGTGATCAGACTAGAAATGCAGAATCTGGATCTTTCTGGGTGGAGCCTGCGCTCCAGCAACGGCTGGTTTCACATAGACACTACAGATACTTTCATATAAACAGAAAAGGAAAGAAGAAAGCGGCCCGCGTGGTTCTGAGCCAGGTCTTAACAAGTGCAAACATTGTGGTTAACGTGGGGCGATGTACTCTGACTGTAAGACGTCCTGATATGTTTCAAATACGAATCAAGCATTTCCCATCCTGTCAAAAAAAAAAAAAAAAGCTTATGTATATGTACTTTAGATGTTAGCTTGCTGAACACTGGTTAGATAACATGAGTATGTGTTTCTCTGATAAAGTTACTGACTTTAATTTATCTGGATAAAACTGCAGGCACTACGTAACATGATCATCTGAGCAGTGAGTTCTATTTGTTTTTTTTGTTTTTGTTTTTTTTTTGCAAAAAAGAAAAAAATAAAATAAGCAAAGCTATTTTTTTTGTTATTGTTATGGGTGTTGTCACGGTAACAGAGGAGAAGGCTAGGGTTAGTGATGGGGGGTGAAGGGAGGCGGTGTCCAAGGTCGGCGGCACACTCGATGATCAATCCGTCAAGTTTTTCTTGACTAAAAGTTCAGCGAACACCGGCGGCCGAGCAGAAACGCTGGTACCATGAAGGATCCCCCTTGTGTTTGTCTGGACCTCGGGCACTCCCTGCTGGCTAACGTTAGAATTAACGGAGTGCAAGGATTTTTTTTTGTGTTTTTTGTTTTTTTCCATCTTTGTTTTAAAACCATCCCACCCGACTGACTCGCCGAAAAGTTTCAGCCGTCGGCGGTCCGGTTCGTGAATACCTGAGGACTAGCTGGTGAGGAGTACTTGTGCGGAGCCGTCTTTCCCCGCCTCCGCGTCGGGGCTCGGGCTGTCTGTGTTTGTGCCTGTGCTTGTGTCGGTGCTCCGGTCGGCGGAGGTTGGATAGGTAGCTAGTGGTGGCGGTGGTGCGGTGGGCAGAGTCGGGGTCACCTGAGGCCCTGGGCTGTCGTTGGCAGAGGAGGAGCAGGACGAGGGAGAGACGGGGGAGAAGAGGGAGGAGCAGAGGAGTTTGACGGGGCAGAAGGCGGAGCCCCTGGGGAAGAAGTTCACCTTGTTTTTGTCGGGACACGAGAAGAGAGGGAAGCCTTTTGATTTGCCAGACCTGAAGACAGAAGAAGCGGAGCTCAGTATTTTGTCTGTTTCTGTGACTGCTCTGATTAAATGCCAACTGTTTATCCCACACAGCCTCATCCCTGCCACCCACAATGCAAAAAAGTTTCACTGTCCTCCAACAGGATCTCCATGAAACAGTAAACTCCATCCATTGTTCTGTTTTTAATGATCCTCAACTCACCCAGAAACACAATGATGCAGTATTAACGTGTCGATTATAATAAACTACATTTTGAGACGACAAAAAACAGAGAAAACACTTACACCATCTCCTCAAACACTTTGACCCTCTCGCAGCCCTCCGGAGGTTCCCGCTTGAACATGTAGCTGTTGTTGGGTTTGGGAGACGTGGCGAACTTGGGCAGAGGAGAACTGCACACGTTGTCTGGAAAACACAGTGAAAAGATTTAAATACAAGTGACGTGACAGTATCAGAGTGTCTGTCCTGATACTAAATCAACACCTTTGAGTATGTACACAACCTTTTCTACAAAAGCTGTTGACCACTGGAGAGACAGACCGAGAGGGGAAAGGGTCGCTGCAGTAAGGACTCCAGCTTTGATACATGGTGTGCTCCCTCTACCGGGTGAGCTACCGGGGTGCCAGTTTTTAAATCATGCATCTGAAAAACACTGAGGTTCAATACCCTGTGCTTAGCGTGCTTAGTGTTGTCTGTCTACTAAAGAACAATCAAAGTAACTTAAGAGAGTCGTAAGTGACCAATAAAATAAAATACAACACTGACATCAAAAATATCGTCTCTTTATTATCTTCCTTGTCACTACCTGGCACCCACATTACCCAAAATGTAACACAACCCTTCTGAATCAAAGATTCAGGTGTGTTATGCTCGTAGCAGGTAATGAGGGCTGGTCTACAGAAGGTCTGGTAAGCTCACTTCTTTCTTTCATCAAAACCCACGACGTGTAAACACACTTTGATGTAGAAATTCAGCGGAATTCCCCTTTAATGTACTCGACGCTATAAAGCTGCGAAGGCGCACCTTTGTCTATTTCCTCTGCAGAACAGGGGCTTCCATCGGGGGAGTGGAGGTGGTCGGAGCTGCACGGGCGGGGCAGCGGGCTGGAGTCGCCGCTCGATGGGGCCTGCGTGTCCGTGTCACGCGTGTCGCCGCTGTTGCTGTAGTGATGCGGAGGGAAGGGGGCGCGGCGGCCGTCTACCGCGTCCATGGCCTGTGAGGTCAGAGTGAGAGGAGGAGGAGGTGAGAGGTCATGCGTTAACGTACATGGAGAGTGCCGGTGCTCAGCTTTTAGAGGGGATCGTAACTCAAAGGTCAAATTCAGTCACCCATAACAGCCGGTGTGTGTTCTTGGAAAAAGTCAGTGGATGATGTCGCTCTGGGTTAAGGACATCAGCTGACTGGAAGTGAAAGGCCTCTGGTGCGAGTGTTTGTCTACTTGAGAGCAGATGAACAGTGTGATGTGCAGAGCACAGCTGATTCAAACAGGAGAGGAAAGGAGGTCGGTGCATGGCAGGCTGTAAATCTATGGTGTGTGTTTGTATGTGTGTGTGTGACTTTCTAAGAGGGGAGGTTTACAGACCTGCCAGGGTTTACTACCCCACATCGGACTGGATTTATGCGTCCCCTCACCCCTAGGCGATTTAATTCAGTGTGAGTGAGAATATATGTGGTCTGACAGGACGGCGCTCAAAGTGACTTTACAAGACTGTGTGAGCGCGCATCTAATAAATCTGTGTTTGACCATCGGTATACAGTCGTCCCTCGCTATAACACGGTTCACTTTTCGCGGATTTGTTTTGTGTGTAATTTTGCATGCTTTTTTTACAGTGTACTGTACAGTATGAACGCGCATTGTGTTCTGCGTCCTGATTAACTAAGGGAGTACTGTACAAAATGCGTGTAAAAATGTGTATAAAAGTGTGTGGTTAGGGGTTTTACGGCCTTAAAACATGTATAATAATTGTAAAACTTACTTCGCGGATTTCGTTTATTGCGGGTTATTTTTAGACGTAACTTTTACAAACATTAATACAGTGGTCCCTCGTTTATCGCGGGGGATACTTTCTAAAAATAACCCGCAATAAATGAGGGACCACTGTATTAATGTGTGTAAAAGTTACGTTTGACTGATGTGGAGGACGTCCAATTAGAAAATGTTTTTCTACAATAAAATTATTTTGATGATTAAAAATGACGTGTGGCGTGAATAAAATGGAACAGTGGACATTATTAAATTCCCTCTTCTGTCTCACAAAGTACTAACTAAAGCAACAGAGGGGTTAAGAGACAGTAGCTGGATGAGACAATCTGATAAAAAAGTATGGATATTTGCCATGCGTTACACACGCCCAGGTGTGAGTGTGTAGTGTAGGAAAAGGTGAGTTCAAGAGTGACGGAGAGGTCCAATCGTGTGTTTTGGTTCAGATGATGAGATTGAGATGTATTTTGCTGCATTGAGGAAGAAAACCTCCCGTTGTTACGAGCTGTGAGCCTTCACACAACAGTTAGTGACCAAACAGCATCGCAGAACTCACAGCAGATAAATAGAAATAAATCATAAATGTTCATTTTCTTATTTTACATCACTGCGTTACATATTTGTTTGCCCTCCGAGGCAAATGTACTTTGTGACCTTGGTTGTGTGGCTCTTTTCTTAATTAGCTGCATTTATTGTATTTCATTAATACAGCGTCATCACTATCACCGTCACCGTTGCAGCCACTTGGCACCGCTTTGCCGTTCTTGTTTGCCAACACGGAGACATTTTAGCTGACGGTTGATGCTGCCGTGAACTTTTTTTCTTTTCTTTTTGGCTGCTCGTGTTTACAGTCTGTACAACACAACATGAATCTGAAATTTAACCCAACCCAGACAGAAGATGATAAGATTTATAGGACAAGCGTTAGTGTCTGGGTGAGTTTATCAGATCGAGTACGAGAAAACAAAACGTGTACTACGAGATATCGGTTATATCACACCTACAGCACTGTACCTGTATCCCCTGCTCCCAGTCCTCTCTGATAAACACATTTTCTAGCTCGTGGTTGATGCCCTCCACGCTGCTCGGCACTCTGCATATGAGGGATTTTGGCACAGGGATCGCCGACAACGCTGAAGAAGTTCCCTTGTACTGGAAACACAAACCAAAATAAAAAAGAGTAAGTTAAAAAATAATAAACTGTCACCACACACTGGAAGTTATTCAGGTCAACTATACAATTAAAGACATAATACTGCGTACATCCTGGACTCTGTGACAACAAGATCGGCCCGCGGTTTTAAATTGTTGCTGATCCAGTTTCGGAGATATTTAACGGGTGGAGGCGTTCAGTTTAAATACATGTGACTGAAGTGGGATTAAATGTCACTGGCAACAAAAACACAGGCACGATTGTGATCTACCACAGGTTGGTATAGGACAGGGCATATTACTTTTCCCACAGTGCTTCATGTGTACTGTTGCTGGGCATCTGTTAATGAATGAACTCCAAGAGAGAGAGGAGAGGACGGGGCATGTCCGGACACATTCCCTGCTCTCCTCTTTTGACACAACTGGTCAGAGTTTGGACTCATTAACTAGACTTAGAGTTAAATTCAGTACAACAGCATAAACTTGGATTATAGTCAAACATGACGTACAAGCACACATGCTCCAAAAAAATACTTTCGCTTTGTGTCCTGTTGAAATCCACCTTGCTACACGCCGGTGTGTTCATATTCTCTTATCTGCTCAGATACAGTCTGGTCACCATGTGTTTCATTTGTATGTTTTTTTTTTGCTCGGCTGCTAAGCTACCTTATCGTATCATCAGAAAGTCAGAGGTGGTTAATGTTTTCACCTGAAACGAGCATGCCAGCAACTCGTCCTGGCAGGGCATGAATATATTGACACGGATAACTCACCTGTGGTTGGCATTGGACGCCATGCTGCGCCTGTTGCGACAGCTGCAGCGAGCTCTGCTCCCTGTCTTTGCTCTGCCGGCTGACTTGTTTGCTGCGCTGCAGCTGCAGTCTCAGTTTAGCGATCTGCTGGAAGAAAAGAGGAACATCACGTCAGCAAATGGCAGATCGCGCTCGAGTCACGGAGGCAACATTTCTATAAAAACGGTTAAGCCAGAGGAGAGTTACTTCCATGTAGGGCTGCAATTAACGATTAATCCATCCGCAAGTTAGAGATCGCACAAAAGAATTCACTACAATGATAATATCAGGATAATTAATTATATCAGCATCAAGGTGCATCATCTATATATACACATCGCTGCTGCAAAGTGTTTGATATATAAACCTCAAGATGTCTTCAGATATCTTCCAACAGACTGAAACCCAAAAGATATTACATTTAATATGATACTGTGATAGTATTGTAAGGTTTAGAAGTGAAGTTGATTCATATGTTTGAGAGTTGTAAGGCTTGGAAGTGAATACAAGTTATATCAGAGATTATTTACATGTTTAAATCTGTAAAACAGTTACAGCGATATTCTGTTGAAGCCGCCTCTCCGATTCCCTCGTGTTTATCTCAGTGTAAGCCTTAGCTTCTTGCTTCTGATTGGTTAATTCAGTCACGTGAGGAGCCCCGAACAAGGAAGTGAAATTGTCATGAAGTTCGTCCCCGTCCTGCTGTTTCCTGTCATCGGGAGTGATCCAACCACCACGTGTGGAAAGCTGAAAGGCTGAGACTGCTTCAAAAAGTGACTCAGGGATTCATTAATTATCAGAGTAGCTGCAGACTGATTCGATCGAGCAGCTCTGCTTCCATGTATTCAACCAGGATATAAACTTCATTTAGTGCAGCAGCTCTGAAAAGTCACTAATTAGAAGATTGTGCCATTTCCCAAATTAACATTTTCATGGCTGGGAGGCTTTCTTCTCTTACGTGGCTTACAACACTGCAATGCCTTTTCCTTGAGTGCCTAAAAACAGCCATGTATGTCGTCTGGTGATGAAACAAGTTAGGTCAATGGGTGTTTCTGCATCTGGCCTAAAAACAGGATACCCTTTGTGAGCCAAACACACGCAGTTGTACTATGCAGACAAAGGTGTGGTCATCGATGCTGATCTTGTAATCCTGGCAACCCAGTCAACAAAGAGGCTTGTTTTTTTTTGTTTTTTTTGTTGGGTTTTTTTCCACAGTCATCCTCCCACACATGGGATCGTAGAGGTTAAGGAAGCTAGAATGCGCAACATTCATCGAGTGACCGCAGCGGTCGATAATGACAAGTCCAGGCAATCCCGATGTAATCTCAGAGGACGACAAAGACAAAGTTTTCCTGACCATTGTGTGCTGTGAAGCGGTGTGTGTGTGTGTGTGTACGACTACATTTACTTGAATGTGATTGATGAGATCTGATTCAAACAGTCAAACTTTACGAGATCAAACTGCTGCCAGTCCGAAGCTGGCGAAAAAAAAAAAAGGTTTCATGCATCTCGTGTTGCTGGATTTATTACAACGCGTCTCTTCCTGTCTCGTCTTCACAGCTGCTGGCGTTGCTCAAGTGCAACGTGACTACTCATAGTTTACATCCAGTTGTACTCACAGTAAAAGAAAACAACACGTTGATTTCTCATCTTTGCAGTTTGAGAGTAAGGTGAGTGTAACCGTAGGCGCTCAACAAAGCAAACACAAAGCCTGTTCGATCCATCACCTACCATGCCTGTGTGTTATGCACTTGTTTTACAGCATTTTTGGGTATTTTGGTCATAAATTCTTAGTTATTTATGGACTGTAGTTCTGCCTGCTGGTCTTCGCATGTGGTTGAGGCAGATTCTTGAAGTGTACTTTTGTAAAAACAAAAAAAAAACAAAAAAAGATGAATTATAGTTTATTCTGGTCAACACTAACAAAAACCCAGAGACATCTGTGTGCCATTAATAATTCTGGAACTGAATATTGATGGCATACAGATGTCAGGTCTTGTTCCGGAAAAAGAAAAAAAAGAAAAACATGAATGTCTATTGTGTTACGTGGGCATCTGCAAAGCTTTTAAGGAACATTAGTTCACTCGGTGCAACAACATGGCTGGTTTCCCCCTTGAGAGGAGCTCCTGCGCTGTCTCTCAAAAACAACAGGCCGTAATGAGATGCAAGGGTGCAGTTGAGTGGGAAACAAGAGGGGGAGAAGGAGTTTAAATTTAGACTGTGGTCTCGAGAGTTGGAGAACTAATAGCTCCATGTGGTCAGCTGGTTGGCCACCGAGACCAGCAGATAGACAGGAGTGGAAACCGACGTTAAGGAGCATAATATTTAGGCTGACCTCAGACCCTGACAAATAAAACACATTTTGCGTAAATCGAACGGACCTCAAGAATGACAAAAACCTACTCTTTGAACTGTCTGGGAGTGTTTGAAACCCGTCTGGCCTGCTGTAGCTCAGAGTCAGTCCACAGCGCTGACGCTGCTCCCTTTTGTTAATCCACCGTCTGCGGTGTTTGTTGTCAGGAGCAGCTGTGACTTCGCTGAAAACGAGGTTAAGGTGGGTGAATCTACCTCTTTGAGGTGGTCTGCGCTGCCCCAGGAGGCTGACCGCTGGTGTGGACTTCCCTGCTCGACGCCCTCGTCGATCCAGAGGCCCGGAGTCTGAAACACAGAAGTACACGCTGACACATAACCGCATGTTTTACAACTCATGCTGGAGTGCAAACGCATTGTAATGACTCTGTGGCTATCAAACAACTCATGTAGAAGAGGCACACAAAGAGAGGTATGTTTCCATTGTGTGTGGATGCAAAGATATTCAAATAGAGTCACCCTTAAAGCCTGAGAGTAACTCATGATTTGTTTACGTCGAGTTTTTGTTGAAACACACTCGGCATATACTGTGATGTGCATGGATTTAAAATAAACAGCTTGTGCAGAAGAAGAACGAAGTCAACAAAAAAACTCCTCGAGGAAGACACGTCGCTGTGACGTCGCTCAGGATGTGAGCATCAACAACCTCAAACCTAAAATGTTTGGATAAGCAGCTGAGACGTGGGTGAACGCAGTAATGAGTGCCGTGTGTTGAAATGTTAAAAAAAAAAAAAAATCTGGAATCAATGAAGATGAAGAAAGGAGTCATGTGATACCGTCCCAGAGGAAAAACAAAAAATAAAGTCATAGCACGTTTGATTGCTTCCATTAATGCACCGCGTTAAGATAAATACATCTGTAGCAAGGGCAAAAAATAACATTTTGTCTTCGGGCTAAACTACTTCAAAAATCCAGCAGCCATTTAACAATCCAAACATAGTTCAAGAAAATAATTACAGGGCCACTAAATAATATATGCTTACCTGCCAAGAAGACATCCTCGTCAGCCACAGGTGACATTTAAGGACTTTACTAGCAGCTGGTGTTAAGCTTCCACCATCTCAGCTTCAATAAAGTCTACAAAGTAGTGTTGCTGTTGAGTCTATAGAAGTGCACGCTTTGACCGTGATTTGGCTGGATATGCACGGCACAATTTGAGGCTTATATCAAGGCAACAAGTGTTGTTAGTGCACCAGTAAGAAAACGTCTAATATACAAAACGTTCCCTATCGGAGAGCATAGAGGCAGTTCTGTCTCGCCCGAGCACGTCTTTTAGACCTCTGCTGCATAAACGAGGAAACGGTTAAGTTATGTAAATATATGCAAAGGCAGAAAAAGACTGAGGACTTTTCATAGGGTCGTCTGAAACCACATACTTCCCCCTGATTATGCATATCAACAGTGCCTCTGGTGCTCAAACAAATCCTCAAACATCTGACGTTTTATGGTCAGCACAGTGGTGCGAAACATCTTAAATGTCAGTGTCTTCGCACTGCCTTATGTCTGACCCCACGCACACAGAAAAACCTCTATGGGCCGTCCGGCTAACGCACAAGCCTTGCCCTATGATATGGAATATCACACTGTGAATAATGAGGAACACCCGTGAAGCCGTTTGCGCTGGATTGCTGCCGTTGGCCCCCCCCCCTGCCTAGAAAAGGACAGCGAATTAAATGGGTGCTTGTGCTCTCATAAAAAGGCACCACTGTGCTTGGGCCACGCTGGATGGCAGATGTGTAGCTACCCTTTAGCATTAACATTTTGTGCATGGCCTATGGAATGGGCTTGTGCTGTTTGATGCCTCTGCCAGACATTGAGGGACTTTCGCTGCTGCAGCCTAATGTGTTCATACAGAACGCTGATTGCTTTAAAAAAAAAAAAAAGGGCAGGGAGGCTTTATGGAGTTGGTGGACTTTGAGCCATTGAGGAAAAACTAAGTTCTCACAGATGTTCTATGACGTCAAGTGCAGAAGAAGGCGACTCGCTACTTGCAGCTCAATGAAATGTGAAACGCTTTTATTTGGCAGTGGGCGAGATGTATAGGTTTTCACAGGGCTGTGCAGTTCTGGGTAAAAAATGAAAAAAATCAAAAGAAAAACATGGAGCGGGTTTGGAGGTGACCTCATTGTCACTTTGTTATTGATCATATCATTCAGTTCAGTTATTTACATCTCAGTTTACTTACTGTTAATGAGAATTTAGCCTGAAGCTGGGACCTCATAGCCAGCATGTAGACAAATATGTACATGTGGGTTTATGAATTAATACAAATGTTTCAGACACGAAATCTAAAGCTAAAGCTGATTACTTTAAAATATGTCAACATGCCACGGGTGTCTTGGCAGGAGTCATGTTTGTCTTTACGGTGAATATCTTAATTAAACGCCTAATTTCCCCGCGGGTAAGACGAGGCAGTTGAAAACACCGCAGCGTTCTCCCCAAACTGAATTGTCAGTTAACAAGAACACCCACCTTTATTTACCTCAGAGGCCCTTTTATCATGCAAGCTCTTGAACTTCCGGCCCGAGTTGTGTGCTTTGTAGACTTGCATGCCAGGTGTTGTGCCTGATAATGTACTGCTGTGAAGATAAAACTCTGTTCCCGTAGCCTGCAGCTTGCTTCCCATTATGATTCCCACCCAAAAGGGTTACATACAGGCAACATCCTCAAGAATCCAGCTCTGTTCCAAAGCAGGAAATAATGACTGGGCTTCAATAGAATCGCGGTGGAATTTGTGCTGGTTTGTTTAGATTGCGTGCTGAGACATGCGAGCAGAATGCCACTGCGATCCCTCCGTGGGGTTTTTTTTTTTTTAGAGATGAGGAGAACGCCAGTCTGATTCGGTGAGATGACTTTGTGTGTGTGTCGGTTATCTCGTGCACGTCCTGAAACTCACTCAGCATTCAAGCGCAGGGGGTTCAAACAGCAGTCAGCTGTATTCAGATAAACACATCGGTTTATGAAGCAACGATGGTGTGCAGAGATAGCAGATTTAAAGTAATACAGCACTAAATTACAGTTAATTGTGTGTGTGTGCGTCTATCGGAAGATCCTGACACAACAGCTGTCTGGCAAGAGCAAGCTGTCGTTAAAGCATTTGCGGGCAACTTGTGTTTGGCATCGGTGGTTTTATCAGCAACCGCCGGCAAAGCAAAACTTTAGTGACAGTTGTATTTATGTTTCTGTAATAAGACAGTTTAAGCAGATGAATTTGCTTAGTTCGGTCTTTCAGATTCCAAGTACAGATGGCTGATTTCTTATTTTCCTCTCACGCAGCCGCAGAACGTGCACGCATGTCAATGGTCAGCTGGCCATCGGCTGCGGCCTTTGTGTCAGGCTTCAACTTTTTAACAGAAGACGTGAAGCGACGCAAACTGTTTGCTCAGTCTGGCTTTGTCGGTGCGAGTTCTTTGAGGTCGGCTTGGTGTGTCAGGGCCCTAATCTTCATACAGACATTCTCTGTGTTCTGTAACCACAGGGCCTAGGGCGCACAGACCTATCCCGGAACAGTGATTAGCATATGTATAGGCCCTCTGCTCCTCGACTCCCACACAAAAGGCAGGCAGGCCGTGCAGCCACGAGGGCCAGGTGGTAAGCAGTGGGATTTCTCCTTGCCTCAGCCGTAGCCTGAGGGACAGGTGCACACAACTTCACCTCCATGTGAGGCTACATTACAGCTCAAAGGAGAGGCTGTCTTGAACTTGTGCAATGCACAACAAAAGAGGCCAGGGACCTTTTGTCCGCTGCTTTCTGCTGTTGTTGCCTTACAAAAAGAGCTGGGCACAGGCATAGCTTGTTAACAGGAAGTGGTCTCCCACTATCCTTGGGGGGGGCGGGGGTTGTGCATTTAATCGTTCAAGGACTATCAAGTGTGTCGCACTCTCCCACATCATTACAACACAGCCGAATGTTTGCCATCTCATATTTTCACAGCTTTGACAGGCATAAATCTCTTAACTGGATTTTAATGTTGGCCTCAAGGCCATGTCACTGTATCGCGCAGGCAAACAGGCCTTCAAGATAACCGTGTATACGTGCCCAGACGTTCCCGCACACACTGACATTTTTCAAGACCTGATAATTATCAAATAGATTTTCCATACTTGTCTTGTATTTCCACGGCTGCACAGGAACCCTGTAATTAGAGGTGTTTACTCTGCATACAGCCACTTGCAAGAGATCTTGCGGGGCCCTCTCACCACTTCCTCGGCCTACACACAAAGAAACGCGAGGCAAATGAGGGGTTAAAGGGATGGAGCCCATGTAAATGAGGCTCGGCGGTCTTCATTCAGACACATGAAAGGCTTCTGTTAGCAAAGAGGGAGCTGCCCTCATCGCCGTCGTCATACATAGTCAATATTCTTTCCCCAATCCAAATCCAAAAATTAAGCTCTTAGAGAAAAAAAAAAGAAAAGAAAAAGTCGCATTTAGGCATCAGTCACATGGCGAGATTACTGGGTGATCATGGGTGGGCTGCTGTCCAGGAATACTGTGGTTGGACTCGATGGGAAATCCATACACAGGTCATATGAAGTGTTATAATGTATTAAAACTTTGTGCTGTGAGAGAAGTTTATTAGGACTGCCTTGGCAGCAAACTCCACCACCAGCCGTCACATCACTCCAACACAATCTTTGGCCACAGTTTGTACCCGCCACCAAGACAGAAACCAACAATTATTTGGAAGTCCTAACTACAACCGTCCGCCTTGGGGAAAAGGTTAAAGTGGGTGTTGAATTTGGGGATTTACCAAACACTCTGGTCTAAGTCTGGACCATATGGTCCTTAAAACAATATGACGAAATCTTACAGGTATTTTTTTTTTCTTTGTCAAACTTTAAACGAACTTCAGCTGAATGTGGACCATATTGGGTAAAACACTTCCAGCTCGTGGTGATTAAACAGAAATCAGCCTGGTGTCTCATAGGCCATGAGGTTCAAGTGCATTGGAAAACATCTGCTTCATTGATTAAAAGCCAAAAGTTCATGACTGTACACAAAAAAAATGTTAAAGATAACCGAAACTACCATGGTGCGTTTTGGTGTTGCAACACTAACGGCATGTAGAAGCTGGAGATTAAACTGCAAGTACGACCTGCAGATCTGGATTCATTTTGGGCAAATGTTTTGTTGACATTTGGTCTAAATTCACTAACATTTCTTCTCTGAGGCAAAGTGGCCAAGGCTCATATTATACTGCAGTATTTAAACCCATCCACCATGCCGAGATCAGACAAAACTGTTAAGAAACACGGCTGCAGCTCATGATGTAACCCTGGGTAAGTCCCGTGCTTCTATTATCATAAACCATGATATGGCCGACACCTGTTCAGGCCCATATCCAGAACGGTGATTTTCTTTTGAACGGTGTGTACCTGTGTGGCTTTGTCTTTCATACAGGAGGGGTAGGGTCCATGGGAGTCCCGAGGCCACTGGCCAGTGAGGTATGGCCCTGTGATGGCGTCCAGCGAAGACGTCCGCCGGATGGCACTGGAACTCCGTACCTGCAACTTGGACCTTTCTGCTGTGGGAAAGAATAAAGAAATAAGATAAGGTGCACACACACCCATGCAGGCGTCAACACCAAGAGGGAAATGTTCCCTGACACCCTAAGGCATCTTTGACATTCCGTGTGCCAAGTTTCTTGATTGTGTCAGTAACACTATTTGACACGCAGCATTAAAATCTCACCGTGTCATAAATTTCTATGTGCAAATGCGCAACCAAGGAACGAGGCCATATTTTGAGTGATGCACAGCTCTTAACTGTTTACATTTTTCACCTGAAACGAACAGCAGTCGCATAATAAAAGTCTTCTCCTGTCAAAATAATCAAATAAATTCATTTTCTCGTCCTGGTTTATTTAACTTTGTGAGCACAAAAATGAATATTCAGTCCCTCCCGGGATGATTTCTTACTCAGGGTCATGTCTGAAAAGTTCGAATACCAACAAAACAACTCATTATAATGAAGACTTTACCCTCACCTCTGTTGAATACCGCAATTAGCCCCGTTCCATTCAGACGAGAGCTTCCCTTGCGATCTCTACTTGTTGTCAGAGTCAGAGAGACACTTTTTCTAATCTCATAAGCATTACAGGCAAACAGCAGGCTCGAGGGCTGAGGCCTGGAGCTAATGTAAATGGCTGAGCAGGAGTATCTTGATGTTATGAGCGCAGTCTGCTTGTGAGAGCAGAGCAGTTTAAGCACACACCACCCACATAAGAACTCATAAACAACCACAACACAATGCACATCAATACTGCCTGCATCCACTCAACATTCCTGCAGTGACACGCAGAGAGAGAGAGAGAAAAACAAAACACACATTAGCTCCGAGACTGCAGTAAGAAGTGGATTCAATGCATTAGCCTCAATTACACATTAAAAAAAAAGTGAATGAAAGCTTCATTTACGAATAAAAAGGAGCAGCGTAATGATCGGGAAACATGCTCACTTACTCTGTTCCTGCACAAACTAACACGCACAGACTACACTCTCGACATGAGGCACCCCTCTCCTAGCAGAACTACACAGCCATTCATTGTTGTTCTTTGTCCATAGAATACACAGGCCTACCCACCCAAAGGTATTGCCTAAGTAAGCTTACTGGGCTACAGTAAAATTCCCTGAAGCATTGTAGACAAAGGAAGCAGGCTAAATTTCCATCAATATTGATATAGGCCAAGCCAGCGTTCTCAGAACTGGGATTGTGGTTATTTTCCATCGTTCTCCCACTTGCCAGACTAGAATAATCTCCTGATGAGAAAAAAGAAACAGTGTGAAAGAGCCAAGACATCAAAGCAGTCCATCTGCTGATTTCAGGGATGAGTGAGTGGTGTGTGTGTGTGTGTGTGTGGGTGAATATTTTCAGGTTGAATATTAAAGAAGAACTTTCCCTTCACCGCTCGTTCGGCAAAAGCTGTGAAAAAAGTCCCAGCATTTCCAGGGATAAATGGGTGGTTTATTAACTCTAGAGCAAGAGGCAAACGTTAAAACAAACATGTGGTGCAAATCAGTAAACCGTAGCCGAATGGTTTCCTGAAGGTTTATACGAGGCTGCATGACACCGGGTGAAAGGAAAATCCCAATAATTTAGCTTCGCCTCGTGATCACGGTTAGAAAAAAATAAAGATAAATCACTTTTGGAATGTGAGAAAGGCTCAAAGGCTGGATCACTTTAATATACGTGCACTGTTGATGGTGTTTGACATATTTAATTCAGTTCAATTCAACTTTATTGTAAATCTGAAAGTGAAAACTACTCTCTGTGCAAGCTCGGTCAGTGTTAACAAAAGGTGGAAGGACAAAATAAACAATGGACACAGAAACTACTTAATGCTTAATCCTGAAATGACTTACTAATATTTGTTATATTATATAAACCTCTGATACTGGTTCATTATACATCATCATGACTGATTAATTATCATAAAGTTTGGTGAAATCTGTAACCACTGGGCCACCCTGCAGTTTACATTCCAGTAAATGTTCTACATTAGTTGCTCAAGTTAAAGTGTGTTGATTTCAGGCAGTCCTTTCAACAGCGTCTGTCTTTCAAACAATATAAATGATGAATGAAGACATTAACCTTGGCTGTGAGCTTCAGCATCTGTCGCTCAGCTGGTCAGGAAACGACTTCTCGGCATTATTAGCATCACTCAATAAGTGGGTGCCTCCCACGAAAAAAAGCTGATCTTGGGCTAGTTTGAGTGTTTTCCAGTGGACGAGGAAGGTGTGCCGACGACTCCGGCTGAGGAGTGTAGCGACCCGGATGCTACACGGTCAGTTTTTCTGAAGGGCTGATGAAACTACAGCAGTTCCAGAGATGACTGATTTTGGACAACGTGCTCATTTTCAAACAATTTGGTCCGACTCTGCAGTTTGAATGGGCGACAATGAGGCAGGACTGTTTCAGCACAGCTGGCACTTTGACAGGCCGTGGGATATTCATTGTTGGGACAGTGTGGTAAGAGAATGATGTCATGCTGGTGAACCTTAAAAAGGTCATGATGTGGAATATAATACTGCTCACTTTGTCCTTCATCATCGGGCTATGATCTGGACCGTTTTGACCACCGGTGCAGTTCATTAACAGTCTGGCACTGACGCTGACGAGTCACTTTGGACTGCACTTCCCGACAAATGGCATGTATTATGTCTGCGAGTGGGTTCAGAAGCACCGTCATGGCTGTTGCTTCAGTTACATCAAGCTGAGCTGATGTGATGAAAGACGACTTAATCATACGTTACATTGTTAGACTCGTTTCCTTCCTGACAGTTTGCATTTTCTGCTCATATGATTGTCAGTCGGTCTCTCTCTCTCACTCATACATGTTTGGGCTGTGAGGTCACAGCCATGAAGGAGGGTTAAGTCTCCATCATCACTGCTGACACGGGACACTGGCCTGGGTTAGAGGTCATCTCTTTCTGAGGACTGAGGTATGCGTGGCATGCCGCTTCGGGGTGGGAAATCAACACCGACCTCGAGCCGAACACGGTGAAAATTAGTTAAGTCTGCCCACTCGGTTGTTGTGGAAGAGACTTCCTGCCTCGCATGGTACACCGGTCAAGGTTGGAGGTCAGCTCATTCAAAAGAACCGAGGAATGCGAGGCACGTCACAAACATGAAATTCCCCACACGACTTCCCAATCTCATTGAGACAAGAGGGGCTGGTTCCATTTTGGTTTAAAGGTAGGTAAGCATTGCTGGTGAGAATAACCTTCACGGGAAGTTTAGCAGAGTCTGAGATTAACAGATCAAGTCTGTCTTTTTTTTGTGTCTAGACACTTGAAAATCAAGTCGACGCTTTCATATCACAGTTTCTCTCAGACACTCCGCAGATAGTGTGCGGTTATTTGTGCATAAAAAGCAAAAAAAATGCAGCTCTGGCCTATGAAAGGAGACAGCTACTGGTCTTAAAAAAAGCAGCCAGTGTTGACATTTGGCAGGAGAGGCAGGGGAGGCTGTCAGATAAATAAGATTTAGATGGAAATGCTGATTTATTTATTTTTTTTAAAAAGGGGGGCTGCCTGGACTCTCGTGTCCTCCTTCAGTTCGTCTCCATATGACTTCCAAGGGAGCAGCTGAGCGTGGCATGAGACGACTCGAGTGCTCGCCTCTGTTGACCATGTGTAAAGTAAAAAAAAAAAAGGCTCGGCATATGTTCTGAATATGCAGAGAGAGAAAGCCGCATGTTATGTATGGAGCGAGGTCAGAAGAGGCAACACCTGACCATTCGCTCAGTGCTGCTGCTGCTGGAAACTGACGTGGCCCCTTTTTTTACAACTGAAAGCATGTCTTTCTGCCAAATCTCTCCCTCCCCCTCGCTCTCTCTCTCTCTCCGGTCAAAAGTCCATAAGAAGAAGAAGAAGAAGACTTTATTCTCTTTATGAGTGTCTTAATTGTGCAAGTGGACAACAGGCTAAATAGACAATGCATCAACCTTCTTGCAAATCAACCATGACTTACCTCTTTGAATGTAATATTGACACATTTGTGTACAAATCATAAAATTTAAAATAAAAGTTATCAGTAGACACCAGCACGTGGTGACATGGCATTTTTTTGGGCTTATCTATAAAGGCATAAAACAGTTGAAAAAGTTACCTCTGGAAACTGGAGAGTCTGGGGGACAGGACGAGTCCTTGTTTTCGGGGGACAGTCTTTGCTTACTCCCTGAGCTGAGCGGCGTCGGGCTGGAGGGAGGGCTCGAACCCCGGCTGTTGTTGTTCGTGGCTCCTCCGTGGAGGCTCTGCGCCCTGGTCGGGCTGCTGCTGCTGCTCGGACCTCCCCCACCACCACCACCACCGCCGCCGCCGCCGCGGAGGAGCTGGTAGGGCACGGTGGCACGGATGGGGTGCAGACGGCAGCTGCTGCTGTTGTTGGTGGTGGAGGTGGAGGTGGTGAACGAGCCGGGGGAGCCCGCATTGCTGCGTCTCACCCGCGGCTGCTGCTGCGAGTTGTTTGGGGCTGACATCCCTCCTTAGCTGGCTGTAATTCCTATCGCAGTGAGAAAGAGGTGCTGCTTCACTAGAGGAGGTGGAGGAGGAGGAGGAGGAGGAGGAGGTAAGATAAACATTAGCCTGTTAGCTTCCTTTTTAAAAAAAAAAAAAAAAACTCAACTGACGCCGCTCGAGCGAATTCAAAAGCCCCGACACGAACTATCCCCCCGCTAAAACTCACCTGTAAGACACTAACACATGTCTCCTCGAGCTGTAGCCGCCACACAGGTAACTTTTTGAAGTAGTTTCGGACACTTCTGGGCTGGTTTAGTTCGTGTTTTCCAGCTCCGCTCGCTCCGTCTGCCCCATCATGTCCACTCACTCAGTGACAGTTTGGTTTCGAACACACTCACTGGCTGACGCGTGCGGGCTACGCTGCGCACTCCCGGGCTTCTGATTGGACGGCGGCGTCGTACAGTAACGTCGCTGATTGGGTGAAAGCTCGTCTATGGGTCGTACTTTTATCCAATCAGGGCAGAGATGTGTTATTGGTATTAAGACATACAAGTGTGTGTGTGTATATATACATATATATATAACATTAGTACTCTCTTTCTCTCTCTCTCTCTATATATATATATAACATTAGTACTTAGTAGAGAGAAAAGAGAGAGAGTACTAATGGCCATTGTGCTAAGATAGTATTGATCACTTTAATTGTAATATTTATTTTATACTATATGTATGCTGTAATATATATAAAAGATACATACATTGGGTGAAAGCTCGTCTATGGATCGTACTTTTATCCAATCAGATGTGTTATTAGTATTATAGTATTAAGACATACAAATGTGTGTGTGTATGTATGTGTGTGTGTGCAATACTAATTGGGATAATACATTTTATTTCATAGGTGCCTTTCTGTCACCCAAGGGACAACACCCTTACAAGAATTGAGAGTAGAAGAAACAAAACAAAACGACATAAAAGTATCAATGACAGAATACAACATTAAAATTAAAAACAGGTTAAAAATCGGGACAATTGCAATTGAATCAGGTGTGGGACAAAAAGTCGATTATAAAAGGTGGAAATGAATTTTGAGAGTGAGTTGATGTTCCTCATTGACGGGGGTGGTTAAGAGGGTCCAGAGCTGGTGTGCGTTGATGTTGAGACGGGCGGATGGGTGAGGGGGACAGTCAGGTTGAGATGGAGGATGCAAAGATCTGAGGG
Organism: Larimichthys crocea; assembly: GCF_000972845.2. Classification (NCBI taxonomy): domain Eukaryota; kingdom Metazoa; phylum Chordata; class Actinopteri; family Sciaenidae; genus Larimichthys; species Larimichthys crocea. The sequence continues at coordinate 35,457,144 of NC_040023.1, forward strand.
GAGCGAGGCGGGGGGAGATATGGTGTGCGAGGTGAGAATGGCGCAGAAGGGATTTTTTCGTTTGATGCGGGATTGGATTGTACTGGGGAGCCAAGTGGAGCTTGCTGCAGGGACAGGAAGTGATTGTGGTGGAGGAAGAGGTTCTTGTGATTGATGGAGGCAGGCAAGCTGAGTTTGGACCCCGTTGGAGCTTATGGGAGATTTGTGGGTGAGGCCCAGGAGGAGGAGGAGGGAGGGTGGTGACGAAGGCTATGAACCCCGGATGGCAGTCGTAGAGTCGTAAGGGAGGGACGGAAGCGGTTTTGCTTGTTGCGATTACACCACTAGATGCAACCTAAATTCTACACACCGGAAGCTTGACGGTTTTTAAATTTTACTTTTCATTGTTTTAATTGTTGTAGTTTATTGCTTTTTATTTTTGTTTTTATTGCAAACTGTTCTGTTGCCTCTAAAGGGAACTGTCTATTTCTTGCATGAACAAGGGTGCTATATACAAATAAAGTTGAGTTAGATTGATCCATATGTCCAATTTTCCAGGTTGTACAGTGAAATTTTGCCTCATCTAGCGCTTCTGAATCATGATGGCTCCAAAGCCCGGACATCCTCTGGTCTCCCCACCACCCGGACCGCTATGTCATCTGTGGACTCTGAGCTGGGACTTGTACCGTATTGGACCTGTGGGCCGCCAGCGCGGAGAACCAATGCGGGCACTCTTTCCGCTCTCTAAACGAAAACCGCTGCGTACTTTACTCGCCATTAACTTGACACCCCTTACATGAAATTTGTGGCCTGGTACCCAAGCACGAGGCCCGAGTGTTTTGCCGCTGTGGGCCAAGCTAATGGCAGACAGTGGTGCTCACCGCCTGGTCAGAGCCACAACTCCACGTGTAAGGAAGCTGTGGGGAGGGAAAAGTTTGTGCCCAAGCACGCCCGTCAGTGCAACACTTTAGCCTTGGAACCCGGTGGACGCAACTTGCTGGCCTGCCGGGTTGGACAAAAGCCCAGGCTGCACCTTCTCTGTCCTCATATGGGACATTAGCAGTAAGTTTTCCCAGAGGCGAGTGTTGTAGCCTCTGAGAAGGAATTCGTCTCTCGTCTGTGGATTTGGACTCGAGCACCGTCTTGACCAACCGTTTGTATGATTTAGGCCAGAACGATGCTTGCCTCTCCCTCTGTTGGCTCCTTCGGGACCCAAAAAGCTGATATTTGCGCTGGATGCCACAGGACCCTCGCAATATTTGACCTGAAAAGAAAAACACAAGTCAGAAAACGTTCGTCAAACACCAAGGCCCCCCATCCCGGGTTGGACATCGGACCCGCACTTCCACTGACCGCGTTGCCTCTTTCTTTGAGGTTCAGGTGGCCATTCTGGGACTGGGAAGTTTGAGAAGCCTGTGTGCTTCCCCTCACCGAGCAACCTAAGCTACTACCAAGGATTTGTTAACGCTTGTCTACTTAAATTTGGGATAAGAGATAAGATAAGAGTGTAGTAGTTAAACATGATGATTTCTCCTTTTCCGTCTCAGGTGGCTTGGTTTGTCCAAACCCGTACCGGCCTGTTGGCGACACTGACACGTGAAGCAACATCATCCGCCTGTACGACAGAAACCCACACCCCACGCCCATCGGCGACGAGACGGAAAGCCCACATCATCGACGAAGCGTTGCAATCACTGCGAAAAGCCAGATCGGCGCCTTAGAGTTGGTGGCACACAGGTCCTCTTCAGAACCGGCATGGTGGTGGTTCGGCAGCCAACACCGGGTCATGACCGACTTCACCGTGTTCGATCGCCCTCTCGCTGCCTGGAGCTCCACCACCTCTCTCATGTGGGCGTGCGGCAGGGCCCGCCGGACTGCGGTCGAGGAGGGGCAGGACAGATCAGTGGAGAGCGTTGATCGAGAAAGACATCGCCATAAGATGAGCAGGGCAGAGGCTCCAGTCCAGGTACGGGACACGCTACCGTCCAGGTGTGGCGGAAGGAACCACTGCTGGCTGGAGGGAAATGATCCCCAGCTCAAGTCTTTGTGGTATGATCTGTTCTATATCCTTTTTGTTTTGATGATGTGACGCTTTTTGCCCACGGTAAAATGATTTTATTATTATTAAAGTAGAAAAGGAACTTTTGTGCTGTCATTTATGTTTGTTCCAAAAAGTGCAATCTCAGTTTACAATTCCTATATAAGTATCACATTGAGCCAGTGGCGGGTGTATGGAGCTGAAAAACTGTCAGGGGAAAAAACAGTCTTTGGTCTACTCTCTGGTATCAAGAATATTGTAAAGAACAGCTCAGGTAAGTATTTCAGGACGTTTGTTAAATAGGTTTGAAATCTTTTTAAGATGTGTGATCGATTCTGTGTATGTTTTCCGGGTTCTTTCAGGCAACAACGGAAGCCGCAGGTTGCTGGAGTGGTTCTCAGACAGGGCAACAGATGTGACGCGTGTCAACTCAGAGAGGAGAGCAGGCCTCGCCATTCGCTCCTGCGGGTGGATCAGCGAGGCGGGTTTCCAGACATCGACTTGGAGCTCTTTCCTGCGAACTGCTTGGAGCAGTGAGAGCGGAGAGTGGAGCGGGCGGCCGCTGGATATGTTAAACCTGGATCATCCGACGGGCCATCCAGATCATCAACACGGGCGCCCACTTTGCCGAGAGTAAGGGTGAGAAGAGAAGGGTTCATTACTGCACATGCATTTTGAAAAATGAAGAACTTTCAGGCATTTTCATATCAATTAAATGTGTATAAAACTAATTTATGTCATTTGGGTTCATTATCGATTAATCTGCACATTGTTTTCTCCATGAAAATCAGTTCAGATTGGGTCTATAAAAAATCCCATATCACAATACCTAAAAAGCCCAAGGTTTCGGTCACCAAATCCTTTATCCATTATGACCAACAAGTCCAAAACCCCAAATATGGATTTTTATCCCACATGTGTGACTCTATTTGCCGAAAAAACAACTTCAATCCACAAATTCCTATGCAGTTGATTCAACATATTGATTAATGTCGCTCTCGTGTATTTTAAATTATGAAGCAGTTAAAAATTCAAAGAATCCAAGTAATTAAATCATTCACAGATCTCCTTCTTTACTCTCTAATGGGATTATTGATTTACACACGAAGTATTCTGGCCCATGGCACCCAACCACGTTGCTTCAACAGGAAATATGTAAAGCCATGTCAACATTGGACTCAGGTCGGCAGCGAACCGTGTGTAAAAGCTTGAAAAAACCCAAACTGTTCTGATCGAACCTGAACCAGGCATTTCTTACGCCTTCTTTGAGGTCTTAAGGAATCTGAAAAATGCAACAGCCGGAGCCTTGTTTTTTCACTTGTTTTCTCTGTCAGCTGCAGAGCTTTTCACACTGAGGTTACATTTGAAACCGGAGGAGAGCGAGAGAGAGAGAGCAGGCTGTTGTTTACACAGGTCCTGACTTAAGAAAAAATTCCACCAATTGCGGTCAAACGTTTTTCTGCTGCGTGCTCAATGCGTGTTTCTCAGCATGACTGATGGGGTGACCCATTAGATAAGGAATTGTCAACCGAGCCATCGCAAAGTTACAGTTGGTTTCTCCCCCCTCAAACATTTCATAATAAAAAATATCTATTCGGATAGAATCTTGTGATGAACTGAAAACTGCTTTCGCATTAGGATTTGCTTACTAAGCCTGGCTTGTCCAAAGGTAAATAAAAATCCCAACCTTACCAGCACTTCAACCACTAATTGCAATTAAGTCTTACGTTATGTAGGATTAAGAGCGTGGGCTGCTTTATTGACAGGGTGGGCGCTGGTTACAAATGGCTTGTTGATCATTCCCGCTCAGGTCCGCCGATATTTCACGAAGGAGCAGTTACAAACATGGCAGCGGCCCCTCATACTCTTGATCTTCTTGGGCTCTTCAGAAAACTTTGGTTGACGTCCACGATGCCACAGGTCTATTATTTTTTTATCAGTGGTATTTCTTTGATCCAACGAGTTCCCAAAAATGTTTCAAAGTACTTTGTACTTGTAAAATTAATTGATGTGTGTCCAGTTGAATTGCAGTGAGTTTTTGTTTTAACACAACCACTTTGGCCTTTGTTAACCACTTTAAAAACATGTTGTAATAATACATCCCGCTGCAAAAATACGGAATAAACAACACATGACTGTTCATAACAATGTGTACCTGGGGGGTGGGGGAAGAGAATTTAAGCCTACTCTTCAAAGTCCATTGTTTTGTTTTGAATGCTCCCAAAGAATGAATGAGCTGTTTTTAAATGGAGGCTAAACCACAAAACAAAAGAGGACTACATCTGTCATGGAACCTTGTTGTTCATTGGACCTTCGAACAAAGCTGACCCCACTGTGACCACATCACTATCCACTTTACACGAAAGACTTTGAGATATTAATAAACCTGATTCTGTCTCGTCTTGATTTCTCTTCTCTTCTTCTTCCTTCTCTTCTTCTTCTTCACAGTGAGACCTGAACCGGACATGTGGGTTGCCATGGTCTGTCAGGCTTACACACCGACGAGACGTCCGCCCTGGTGGCGGGAATTCCAAGCTGCTGCTGCACGTGCTGGTGTCAGCGCTGAAGACAAAAACCCCGACTACCTTTGCGTCATGGTTGTGCCTTTCTCACCAGTGAGGCCCGGAGCCTACCGATGGCGTGCTGGGTGAATGGATCTCTTCACTGTCAACAGAATTTTTCACGGAGGACTGGAAAGTTGGAAAGAGGAAAGTAAAGATACAGTGTGTTTGTTTGCAATTCTATTAGCCACTTTGTTCTCCGTCCTGACGTGTCTCTAACACGGGTGATGACAGCTACCATCAGCTGCACAGGAAAAGATTTTAACATTTTTTTTTGTAATTCAGTGCTGAAATGTCAGGAAAGTTGTCTGCTCTTTTCCTCCCTCAACTTGCATCAGCCTTTGGTGCAGTGCAGGCGCTGCTGTCACATTTATAATATTCATTCTCTTTTGAAGAACTTTTCCTGGCCACAAGTGATGCACTATACTCCGATCAGAGCATTTAGCCGTCCTTTGACTTGACTGTTTCGGTGCCGTCTTGACTCATGATGTATTATGTGTCCCTGTCGACTGTGTTCACACGCAGCATACAAACTGAAGTGAGGAAACACATTGCTAATGAAGCCTTTTCCCCCCAGATTTGATGCCAGAATATTCTCTTCAGAAGTGAACTGGAGAAATTCTGTTCTCTGTATTTCAGTATGAGAGACAGTGTTGCTTGGTGGCGGGAACGAGAGTAGCTCTTGCCTGTATGTTCCTTAGCGACGCCCAGGAATCGCAAACACAAAACACGAGGTTATTGGCCCCGTAAACAACATTTCCTACTGAATTTCACTCTAGTGGACAATTATGTTCCTCTTTCTTCTCCAAAAACTGAATTTTTGCGCTGACTGGATGGCAGCCAAGCCTCAAGGACTGACTGCGAAGCAACTGAAAGGCAAGTTCAATTTTTGCGCTAAACTCCTCGGAATCGACAAACTAACCAATGAGATAAGGAGGCGGGGCACCTCGAGGGCATCCTGCTGACGAGGTCTGACTAAAGAAATGGGCGTCGACCTCAATGGAGAGCTCTAACGTGACCGCACTGGGAGATGTCCAGAACCGCCAGTTTCTGCAGCTGAAGGTACGCCAGACAGCAGGCACATGATGCAACTGTACATCTCCTGTAGACTCCTGTAGAATATTCAGAGAATACAAGATCTATGAGAGAAGAGACAGCCTGCAAACAGAGGTCTCCGCACTAAAGTCTGATAAACTTCAGGATAAATAACTGGATAAAACCATAATACAGTGGTAATACTGTAGAAACATTGGGGGGTTCATCCATAGATAAGGAGCCACGGTGTCTGTAGATGTGACACAAAACGTAACGATCTGTATTTTCAGGTGATTCTACGCGAATAAAAAAACATGTCAAGCCTCCTAAATCTACACCAGATCGTTAAAGGTGTCCTCCTTTAGATCTCTTATAAAAATTTACAGCACGTCTCATGCCCCCCAGACCAGATATCTGGATGCCTGTTTTAACTCTAGTTAACCCCCTCAGGTCAGTAGTAACTGTGGCCGGACAGTTCATCCACTATCATGCACTTATGAAGGAAAATAATTAGATATTCAAAAACTTGTGGTCGTTTAAGAGTACTGTGTGATTGTGATTGATTGCTTGGATGTGATTTTGTTTCTCCCTGTGTGCCAGATGAGTCTAGTCTCTCATTTGTTTTTTTGTATTTTTCCTAAATGAGGTCACTCCTGCAAAGACGATCTCACCCTCAAACGTGACTACGTAATTAAATAAAGGTTTTGTATAAACCCAGAATTGATACGGAAGTAAAACGTCTAACAAAACAGCGCTTTGATTTCGACCATAACTAAAGCGCTCGTGCCGCAGTTTAAATCGTTGGTGGAATTAAAACTTGCTCGTTCGTCGTGCAACACAAGAGAAGGAGACTTTACGTGTTTGTGTTTTATTGCCAAATGGGTTTCAATCAGTAACAAAGCTGGCTGTTATCTTTAGCACTAACAGAGTAATAGGAAAATTATATCTGGCCTCAAATGTCAATCCTTAACCTGTTTTGTAAATCAACTTTTATTCTTAAGTAGTGATTAAATCATACTCAAAACAAACAAAATGAATATCTTAACACCCAGACCCCGTGTTCCTATTGCGTCCCCATGGCTGAACCTATTTCATACTCCCGGGACCGTTTATACGGTTTGCAAGAGGTGAGAAAAATGACATTTGAGTTGGGATTGGCCATGCAAACTGCACATGTCTTTTGTTGTTGAGAAGCAGCACAGGGACGCAGCCCTAACGACCACAGTTAGTGACCCTCACAAATACAACGCGTAACCTCAATGAACCAATCATGAAAACTGGCAATAAAGTATAGGAACTGAAGAGAAAGGGAGACGCGCTAAAACTTGTCTGTGTCATTCTTAAAATGGTCACAGCTTGTTTCCCCTCCTCGACCGTGTGAGCAAACCTTCAATTTTGTAATCTCCTTCGCTGTTAAGCATTTTGTGTATATAAAGAAAAAAATAAGCAAAATTTATAGTTGTGAACAGGTCCGTAGCTTGCATAACCCTATTCGAACAACTTTCACGTGTGTTGTTCTCTTTCGACTCTTGCTGAAAGGTTTTTTTCCTGTTCTAAAACCTGTCGCTGAAGGAAGTAGGTGCAATGTGCATACAACTGTATGCAATGATTTACCAACAGGGGGTGCTCCCTAACTTGCCTACAGCAGGGGGTCACCAACACGGTGCCCGCAGGGCACCCGGTCGCCCGTAAGGGACCCCTGAGTCGCCCGCCGGCCTGTTCTAAAAAATAGCTGGCTGATGTGAATGTTGAAATAGCCGCCACTTACCCGTGAGCTGCATTAATTATTTGCTGCTATCTGTTTAAATACACTTATATGTAAACTGGACATGTAACTCATATAAAAAAACTGTTTGACAAAATGTTTAAAATAAAAATGTTTAATATAAATGAACTATTGACCTAGTTATAGTTCAACGGTCAGTATTGATGCGCATGTGACATAGCCGTCTGCGCAGACGCTACGAGAAAAAAGCGGGCGCAGCAAAAAACTGAGGGAGATGACTGACCCATATAAAAAAAGATGGCAGAAAGAAAAAAGAAAAAAAAACATAATTTTCAAGACGATTGGATGGTAGAGTTTTTTTTTACCACTGTGTAGGAGCCGTGGTGTGCGTAGGTGCGGGGGGGGGACTGTTCGGCGGACGCAAAGCGGCACGCCCTGATTGCACATCGGCAAGACCGCACTGCAGAGTTCGCTGTCAGTTACCCACCAGATTAACAACCGACTGGTAAAACAGCGTGGCAATGTCCCAGGCTTCCCACTAACTGACAGAGAAACGGATACCAATATTTGGTGTCCAGTTCTGATTTGGTAAATGTGTTTGTAAAATAACAATTGTTTATGTAAAAAATTGTAACAATGTAACAAATTGGCACGATGCAGATGTTCGTGTGAAAGTTCAAAATATAATCAAGATTTATTTAAAACTCTGAAAAGTTATTTTTGTATTTCACATGATTTATTAATTTTGTACCAAATTGGTGGTGCAACGAATTCATGTTTTGTTAAAAAATGTATTGGCTAGTGGAAAATGGGACATTGTGATTTCCTAGGACTGTTTGTAGAAGTGATCTTAAAATGTTTTTTGACATTTTTTTATCAATTTGAAAAAAACACTTGCACTAAGACAAATTAGAACTAAAAGGTGTTTGCATATGATTATTTAATCTGTTTCCTATCTTGTTCTTAAATCCTTGTTGATTATTTTCATTGTGAGGAAATCTTAAACCATGATCCGTGTCTTCGCAGGCGATTAATACCATTAATTATTAATAATGACTTTAGTTAAAGGTAATTGAGCAAAATTGGGCTATTTTCAGAATGGTGTATCAAAACTTGGGTAGCCCTCGCATTAACTCAGTACCCAGGAAGTAGCTCTCGGTTTCAAAAAAACGGTTTGTGACCCCTGGCATACCAGAAAACAGTTGTTGCACTGGAGGATGGGTGTGTAGTCACAAAGCTTTGTTTCTCATGATGTGAAAACTAAACATTGAAACAAGGCTTAGAGAAATATTCTCTCATTTAGGGGTTTCACCAGGGTGACGTGTTGAGAAAGACCCTCGAGTCCAATGCTGGATCGAAAACATACCGGCAACCTGTTGTGACGCGTGGAGGGATTCTGGCACCACAAACGAGCCGAGTTTGGACATCCACTAGCGGCAAACTCGACCCCCCAAGCTCCAAACCACTGGCCCAAGGTAACCACGACCTCAGGGACGACTCTTCTTTATGGTTTATAGTTTGCGAAGTATTTCCACCACTACAACAAAAACGAATACATACAGCGATGCATGGACTGCTTCTAATGTTTGCAGCCATTATAAACTCTCTTTCCCTCAGTTATTTACATTTTATGTAATAGTATAATGCTATTTTAGGAGCTGGAGGAAACACCACAAACACTTGGTATATAAGAGTGATACTCGTCCACCTTACCAAGCGCCTACATTCATCATCGTTCCAGGCAGCTGACCAAAGAAGTGCTGCCACAGAGTTGATGCTGGTGTGGAGGAGGGCTTTCCAATCTTTCACCAGAAGTTTCCACCCTAACATAAAGACAGTCTTGTTCAGTCCGCCAGTGGCTGAGTCAAGTCACCCAAAATAACCAGACTAGGGGGGGAAAGAGATATCTAGGATGGTATTTGTTTTCCGCAGTGACCGTGGTATGGGACCAAAACTCCACGCAGCCTGAAACAAGCAAAGAAGAAAAGAAAATGCATCTGTGTTCTATGCAGCGATTGGGGATCATTTTTAATAGTTGTAGAGTGCTGACAAAAATGACAAACATTTTTTTATCATCACTTCCTTCGTTTGATTCATTTACCAACGGAAATTACTGGCTTCTCAAATGTGAGGATTTGTTGTTCGTTTTCCTGTAATTTGAATGTTTTTAGGGTTTGGATGTTGGTTTCGAACAAAGCAAGGGCAACTTTTAGCTTTGGGAAATTGAGCATTACTCACCATTAACTGACATTTTATAGTAAAGAATCTCAAAAACGTAATAAACTGATTAATTATCATGAAATAATATCATAAAATTCAGCCATAAATTACTTCGGTCGTTATTAAAACGGCCACCGCAGCGTCTTCACATGTGTGTGGACACACTGTATCTGTAAGTGCGAGGGCACTGGCATTACTACCCTCATAACAAAATGTTCATATAGTTAATGCCAAGCGGTCTGAAGGGTTGTCAGCCAAAACTCGTAACAATCACAGCTCTGCTCTCCAGGTGCTCGTCATAAAACCTGCTCTAGTTAGTGATCTTTGTTGTTTTACATTGTAGAAATTCTGTTCCAGAAGCACACCACACACACATATTCAATGGCGCCTTTTATAAAGCTGAAAATGTTTTCATGAAAGCCAAACTTGGCTTGGCCTGACATTCCAATTTCACAAGTTAAGCATGTTGGATTATTGCCTGTCATTATCTAATCTATTATCTCAGTCTTCCCTCAAAGTGTAAAAATCAGCCAGCTGGTGAGCGTCTGTATTGTGGTTTTTTACCTTCATGTTCACCGTTCCTTATCAACCGACCTTTGTGTTTGTTCTTGTGCGACGGTGTTTTGTGAGCTGCCACTTCTGCGGGAGTCCATCTCCTAGAGCTGCTCGGCGATGCCTCACCGGCCGGCGGCTTCAGCCAGTACGGGTCAGCGGCTCACCCACCAAGTCAAAAGTCACCAGTTGCCCCCGGCCTGCAGGGAAACCGCCTTGCCACGTTGTGCTCTCTGCCTCATGAACATGGGCACACCTGTCTCTAATTGCCCAGGTAACTTGGCCTGTGTGGAGACTGGGCTGGCCATCTTGGAGCAGCTTAAGTGGTCTATAATACCTAAACGAGCATTTGTAGGGGGGAGGATTGTGTGGACTTTATCAGCATTTAGCGCGTGCAGTTGCACCTGGTAGCTCAGTGGCCAATTCAGTGGTCTCTTATTGTCGTGATGTCAATCATGCCAACGGTGACATGTCAAAGTTTTATTGATTGTTAATATTGACTTATGATAAACCTTTTCTGGCAGGAGGAAAGGAAGGAACGAGTCGGAGAGAAGGTGGACTAACGAGGGAGAACAAACTTGCTCAGTTCAACAACTGGTTCACCTGGTGTCACAACTGTCGACACGGAGGCCACGCCGGCCACATGCTCAGCGGTTCAGGTGAGCGAGGTGCACTTGGTTCCTGTTATGGTCTGTCCACCTTCAGGTCATCGGATGTCGATCGAAGTGTTGATATCACAAAACAATCAGGCATATGCTAGAGAGCATACAGAGGGGGTCGCCTCACAACAAGAAAGGTTGCTGTCATGAACCTCGGCCGAGGCCTGTCCTCTCTCTCTGGGTTACTCCGGCTTCTTCACTCAGTCAGGTTACTGTAACTGGTGGACTTAAATTGGCCCTAGTAGATATGCATGTGCCCTGTGGATGAATGGCGACTTTGTCCAGGTGTTGTAGTCCGCCTCTCGCCCTAAGTCAGCCCCACCCTGATAAGTTACAGATCTTGGGGTCCTGATGGCTTCCTGCTCAAGATGGATGACTCCGTTTTCCAATATAAAACCGGTTGGTTAGACAGGCCATCATGGCGTCCTCTTTAAGGGTTAAAGCTAATCCACCTTGTTTACTTTACATAATTAAACCTAGTAACTGTGCCGATAAAGTCAGGTGGAAAGTCTTTTTTTTCTTGGCTTTATTTTTATTTCTGGGTGACTAAAGAAAAGTGTATAAAGTAGAAATTATAGCCACATTCCTTCAACATCCCAATGATCTCCCTTTATTTATTCATGGAGATGGTTACACTGACCTGCTTCTGTATTATCCATTGTTACACATTGTTCTTGTCTACATGCTGTTGTTGTTAATTGGCGTGCACGTGTCCGTTACAGAGACCACACAGAGTGCCCAGTGTCGGCTGCACGTGTAAGTGCATGCAGCTGGACACCAGGGGAACCTGGTGCCTTCAGACAGCAGCTAAACAGGGACGCCTGTCGGAAACTGAAGCCAAACACCCAGCCAGAGCCAACCAGTGCAGGTTCACCGCTGCACCTGCCACACCGACAACTGGGCGAAGGGAAGAAGGGACCAGCAGTGTCCTTCTCTGGTGTTAGCTGCTCGAATAGAATGACATACTGTTAAGTTATTAGTCTAGTGAATGTAATGTTGTAACAGGGAGCCCTATATGAAGAAGGGGGCAGTGGTGTGTGTACTGATCTCACTAACTGAATCAATGACAGAAAGGGAGCAAATGCAACATCGCTGTCTCTGCTAATGAAAATCACACTCAGGAGTAATACAAGAGGCTCTGCTGTAATCGGCCTCTTCCAATCTAACCTGAATCAGGCTTGTGGTTTTATTGTGATCTGTTTATATATAAAGAAAAATTAAAATGTCCACCCACACATCAGGTTGTAAAGATGTGATCACAAGGTGCCAATATGTCTGAGCTATATTTTGTGGCGTGTATTTTAATACTCTATTAACATCTGTGTTTGTCTTACGAAAGGATCTTCACATACCTCATGAAAGATTGTTCGGGGGTGTTGAAGGACGGTACCCCGGGGTGACAGAGCGAGGGTAGCGCACAATAACACACTCTCTTTGCTCTCTTCATTGTCCTCTGTGCACTCTTCATCTGGCAGTTTGCAGGGGAGGGCTTCCAGGGTGAAGGGTAGTTTTAGGGGGGATTGGAGGAAGTAGGGCGGTGGTGGGGTGTGATGATGGAGAGGAGAGAAAGGGTGGTGGGAGGGTTGCGTCTGTATTCACCAGCCCACTCCAGCTTGTGGTCCATGAAAGAACCTCGCAGGAAACAGCAGCTGCTTGGCACTCTGACAAAAACCTTCCAGTGTTCCTCTCAAAGAACCTCAGCTGCCGGAACACTATTGACTCAAAGAGAGGGCGAGAGAGAGAAGGCAGCCTGAGCCCCGGACCCCCCTCCCTCCTAAACCTTTCGACATACCCAGACTTGCCCCTCTCTTTTTTCTCCCTCTCTCTGGTGCCAAAATTGCACCCCAAAAACTATGCATACCACACATCAATCCAAGGATGGGCGCCGTCTGTGGGGGGACGGCCGTGTGTAAGCCGCATTGTAAATGGGTTTTCTCTCTTTCACTGCCACCCTCCCCGCTCTGTCACTAACCAGGGAGGCATTGTAAGTGGGAGGCGGCCTGCACCAGAGCTGGCTAAATCACTTAGTCATGGAGTAGGGAGGAGGAGGAGGTGAGAGGAGGAGGAGGAGAGGGGTGGGGTGGGGGGGCACAGGAGCTACTGTATGCCGCTTTCACCAGGATTCTCTCCTCGGTGTGGGAGGTTTTATAGGCCTGCATGCCCTTTTGTGAACTATTTGGAGTGGAGCTGACAAATTGGCGAGCCGTTGTAGCGTCCCGAAAAACAAGGTGGCTGGAATTTCATCCTTTCAGTGTTTCTTGTGTTTGCCTTTTAAATAAATTCCGACTGACAAATTGGAGCACCGCTGAATGGTTTTCCATAAGTTTACATGATTTATTTTTATAAGATGCTTCATCACACAGATGGCGTGGGTTTTTTTTTTCTTTCTTTCTGTCATGTGCCTCTTATCTTCTGCCTAAAAACATTGGTCATATTATACTCCCATGGGAACTCCCACAGACCATCATTACAGGCAGAAAGATGAACACAGAGGAACAAACACAAACAATAGCCATAAGCAATAATCTCCTCATTACAATGAACATTCATTCTTGAGCCTTATGTTTATTAAAAGGACTTATCTCCAATATTAAACTTGAGACTGAAATTCAGTCTTCACTTTGGGAAACTATAGCTATAAATCAACAATCTCACCACAACCGAATCAGCAAAGTATGTTTGAATATGAAACCATATATGACAGGAGGACACTTGAAGACATACAGCTTTAAAAAAGAACGCAAGGTTAAACAAAGATACAAAAACAAATATAAATATCATACGCAGGTAAGAAGGATGAAATAATAGATATAAGATATATATAATATCAGATATATATATATATCTATATATATATAATATATAAGATATATATATAAACAAACATGGACAATAAGATACAGTACAGTAACCATACATCTCAATGTCTAAACAAAGTTATGTACAGCTAAGATACATGATTATTCATATATACATATACATGGCACATGACATACAGTACAGCGTTCTAGAACAGGGTCGAAGGTGACTGGATACTGTTCAAACATGGGAAGAGTTTTAAGGTAGTGGAGTAGGCGTAAGGTAGTATGATCGTTATATAGGCGACAAGGGTTAGTATTCAGTGGACAAACAGTACTCAGAACAAGTACTAATGGGCAGGGGGCGAGAGAGGAGGGAGCATGGAAGGGTAAAGGATGGTATGACCTAGATGGAGGGCGGGGGGTAAGACAGGAGAGATAGGCAACGGGAGGAGAAAGACGGACACGTGGGACGAACCAGAGAGAGAGGGAGAGAGGGGTACATCACGGTGGAGGGCGGAAGACTTGAAGAACGCACCGGGCCGGTGGGAGAAAAAAGGAGGTAAGCGAGGATTGAGATAGAGAGAGTATGAGAGATGATAGAGAGAGAGAGAGAGAGTAGCGAGTATTGATGGTAGTTAGAGATAGATATCTAGGCTGTCCGGAGTGGAGAGATCGGCCCGATGCTGGGTAGATTCGTTCCGGATGGAGAAAATAGGAGCTAGCGAGTGAGCCAGTCGAGCTATTCTATTAGCTCTGCGATGGCTACTCATCTATCGATATCTATCTTCTACTATCTATCGATTCTATCTATCGATTCTATGTGTGGTGTGTGTGTGTGTGTGTTACTTTTATGCTAAATTACTATCAAGTGTGCTTCCCTTTT